>NC_053026.1:463974561-464274561 GCF_003073215.2 Triticum urartu | reverse complement strand
GGTAGTAGGGTACTGCCCTTCAGACGGATACTCGGGGTTATCCTCAGAGGCAGAACCTACCACGAAAGACACACCGAACATAATCAACACATGGCAATATGCAACAATATGGTGCATGCTATGACATGGCAAGATGAAAGTGTCTTGGCCTAATGCAAGCTAAAACAGAAGGGGATGAAAGTGTCTTGGCCTAATGCAAGATCAAAGATTCAAATGATAGCTCATTAAACATGGCCTTATTAGTGCATTACTTTATTCTGCTTAAACAGCAAGGTTAACTTGTTTTGTCATGCATGAAACCATTATAGATGGATAGATTGAATTTTTCTGATCATTTTTCATATATAAATCTTTGCATTTGGAGCTATGGTTGATTTTCTATGACTTTTAGAAGTTTTGGATATTTTTTGGAATTCTCTATGAAAAATAAATCCAGAAATTAGTTATTGCGTCAGCAGTGCGTCAGGGTGACGTCAGTGGCCAACGGGGACGTCCAGGTCAACCTGACCAGTGGGTCCCGTGTGTCAGCAGTTATTTAAACTAACTAAATTTAGTTAAAATTAATCTGGGTTAATTAGCAGAGGGGGGCCCACTTGTCATAGACGCAGGGGAGTCAACCTGGGCCCACCCAGGGGTCAAACAGAGTCAAACTCACCGGCGTTTAGCCGCCGGTGAGGCCAGACGCGGCGGAGGGCTGCGGGTTTCGTGCTCTGGCAACCAAAACGACGACGGAGAGCATCTAACCATAGCTGGGAGCAAGCCGCATCGAGTGGTGACAGTGGGTGGAGCTAGGGTGGCCGGAAACGTCGCCGGCGACGACCTTGGCGGCCGCCGGAGTTCGGGCGAGGCGGAAATCGAGGCTGCGGGGCACGGCGAGGCGCGTGGAATGGTGCTACGGGCTCCTGCGAGTGCGGTGAGTGCGTTGGTCGCAATGGTGTGGCCGGTGGGTGGCCGGAGACACGTCGGCGACGAGCTCGGCGGCAGCGGGTGATCGGGTGAGCGTGGTACGGTGCACACGATGCAGGAGGGGGTTAATGGAGAGGGGGAGGACGGAGTTGGGCTCACGGCGGTCACGTAGAAATGGACGGCGCCATTGGGGACGAGCTAATGCGGTGGCGACGACGAAGAGGATCTCCAGCGATGGCGGAGTCGGGCGAGGTTGTTGCAGAGGCTGCGGGGCAAGCGAGCGCTCAGGGCTCGGCTTGCTCGAAGGAGTGGAGGGCGGCAGAGCTTCTGGACACGGTGGCTTGGCGCGGGGACGATGGAGGGCGCGACTACGGCGGTGAGACGGCGGCAGGTGCGTCGGCCATGGTGCGGGAGAGCGAGGGAGAGAGGCAGGGGGCGAGTGAGGTGTCCGCGGGGTCGGGGCGGCGACGTGGAGCCTATCCAGCGTCCAGGCGCGTGACGCGGCAAGCTGCTGGCGCCGTGGCGAGCTCGCGCCCACCGGCGTCAGCTCTCTGCCTGCCTGGCGGGGACGAAGCAGCTGGCTGGCATGGGCCAGCACAGCGCTGGGCCGCCAGGTGGGCCAGCTGATGGGCTGCGGCCAGGTAAGTTCTCTCCCTCTCTCTTAATTTCTGTTTTTCTATTTTTATTTATTCTGTAACTTTAGGGATTTATTAAAAATACTAAAATGTTTCCAAAAATCCTGAAAATAATTGTGGGCTCTATTTATAATATTTCCAACAGCCCACACTTATTTCCAGAATTATTTGAGCATTTAAATTATTTTATAGCATTTAAATGCCCAAAATCAAATACTTATGATTTAATTCAATGACCTTCTGTTGACCTAGAAATTTGTGCACCAATTTTGCCAGAGGTTCTAACCCAAGACAAAGAGAGTGAACTTTTTAGAAGGGCATTTCAGGTTCATTGAAAATAATTTTAGTAAACCCTAGTTGTTTCCAGGGGGTGCTGGGGTTTCTGTCTTCCCCGTTTCAAATTTAAGAGGAATTTAAGCATGATGCACACTCTAATGCTTGAACTAGCTAGGGTCTGACATGGAGGTTCCGGTGCGGTGTTCGGCTGAGAGCCGAACTTGGAGCCCCCGGGAGCCTTGCTCCCTTTGCTCCTGGAGTCTGGAAGGTCGCCTTGAGGTGCCTCCAGGACTGTCTCCCCCCGGCTCGACGCCCCTTGAGACAATACCTCGGCATTATCCGTAGGGCAGGGGGAGCAGGCAGTCAGAAGTGGATCGCTATCCATATTCGACGAGTCCAAGGAACCGTCCGACGAAGATACGTCGATACGGGCTCGGGGCGGACTGCATAATCATATTCGGCGTTAGGAAAAGTAGTGCGACAATGGTATGCTATGAGTTACTCTGGTATCCGAATACTTACGACTTTGCCAGGAGCTTGGCCCTGAGCAGCCACTCATCTTCGCCTTCGGCGGCGGTGGTGGAGCAGTCCGGAAGAAGAGTCCTTCCCTTCTTGGACCCTTCGGCCTCCCCAGTTGGGGCGGCCTTCCCTTTCTTGTCTCCCCCAGCTGGAGGGCGAGCATCTTCATCTTCCTCCTCGTCTTCATGGGAGGAGTGCGTCGCGGAGTTATCGGACGATGAGTCTGATACCACCTGGCGGCGGGAACTCTTTCGGGTCCCCTTGGCCTTCTTCCTGGTCTTCTCCGGCACCTTATAAGGAGCCGGAGTCAGCATCTCCGCCAGGAGAGCGTCCGCGGTATCTTCGGTCAGGGGGGGCCGGACAGTTAATCTACTCTGATGCCTCTACCTAGTCATGCCAAGGGCATGAGAGCTCAGACCCCACACATGGTTAAGCTATGGGAAATAAATATCCTACCAGATATATAGAACTTACCGGATTCGCAGGGCGCTTCGCGCTTAGCCTGCGGTCCTCGGTAAGAGAGGGAGGGTCCTCGGCGCCCTTGAACAGCACCCTCCAGACGTCTTTATGCGTCGTGTCAAAGAGCTCGCTTAGAGTCTGGTGCTGGGCCGGGTCGAACTCCCATAAGTTGAAATCCCGTTGTTGACACGAGAGGATCCGGCGGAAGAGCATGACCTGGACTATGTTGACAAACTTGAGTTTCATGCTTGTCATGTTCCGGATACATTTTTGGAGTCCTTCCAGCTCCACCGATGAACCCCGGGACAGGCCTTTCTCTTTCCAGGAAGTGAGCCGCGTGGGGAATACGGATCGAAACTCGGGGGCCGCCACCCAGTTGGTGTCGCGCAGCTCGGTGATGTAGAACCAACCCGATTGCCACCCCTTTATGGTCTCCACGAAGGAGCCCTCGACCCATGTAACATTGGGCATCTTGCCCACCATGGCTCCGCCTCATTCCGCTTATTGGCCGCCTACTACCTTCAGCTTGATATTGAAGGTCTTCAGCCACAGGCCAAAGTGGGGCCGAATGCGGATGAAAGCCTCACACACGACGATAAACGCCGAGATGTTGAGGATGAAATTCGGGGCCAGATCATGAAAGTCCAGCCCATAATAGAACATAATGCCACGAACGAATGGATGGAGGGGAAACCCCAGTCCGCGGACGAAGTGGGGGGAGGAAAACCACCCTTTCGTGAGGTTCTGGGGTAGGGATGACCTGCCCCGCGGCTGGAAACCGGTGCGCGATATCCGCGGCTAAGTATCCGGCTCCATGTAACTTTTTGATGTGCCCCTCCGTGACGGAGGAGGCCATCCACTTGCCTCCCGCTCCGGACATGTTTTGGAGAGAGTTGAGGAGGAAGATGTGGACTTGGGCGCTGGAGCTCGAGTGCGCGAGAATGGATGAGCAAGGAGGAAGAAGGCGTGGGTAGAAAAAGGTGAGATCTTATCCCTTTATAAGGGCGGACTAAACTATGCGCCCCCACTAGCCTGGTAAAACTCGCTTATCCACCAAGCGCCGTAATTGATGGCACGGTTGGGTTACCCACGTCCGTATTGATGAGAATCCCGTAATGAGGGGAACACGATCTCTGCTTTGACAAGACGTGTCAAGAAAACGCCTTGCGTTATGTGCGGGGCTGGTTAAAGGAAAACGGTTCAAATAATTACCGGGCCGTGGCATGATGTCATGGTGCTGAAATGTGTCAGCAGATTAGATTTGTGGTAACATTATTCTCTCTATGGTGGTATGTGGAACTTATTTTGCAGGGTCGGACACTATCCTTGTATTCAAATTCTTCTGTGGTGTATTCGGGGAAGGAATCCGCCTAGCAATGCCGAAGACAACACTGCGCGCCGGACTCATCGTCATTGAAGCCTGGTTCAGGGGCTACTGAGGGAGTCCGGGATTGGGGGGTCTCCAGACAGCCGGACTCTATCCTTTGGCCGGACTATTGGACTATGAGGATACAAGATTGAAGACTTTGTCCCGTGTCCGGATGTGACTCTACTTGGCGTGGAAGGAAAGCTAGGCAATACGGATATGTATATCTCCTCCTTTGTAACCGACCTTGTGTAACCCTAGCCCCCTCCGGTGTTTATATAAACCGGAGGGTTTTAGTCTGTAGGACAACATACAATCATACCATAGGCTAGCTTCTAGGGTTTAGCCTCTCCGATCTCATGGTAGATCAACTCTTGTAATACCCATATCATGAAGAATAAATCAAGCAGGACGTAGGGTTTTACCTCCAGGGCCCGAACCTGGGTAAAACACCGTGTCCCCTGCCTCATGTTACCATCCGCCTTAGACGCACAGTTCGGGACCCCCTACCCGAGATCCACCGGTTTTGACACCGACATTCGCTCTTTTGCTATGCCGCGATACCTACCACTTGCTATATCATGCCTCCCATATTGCCATAACAAGCCCCTAACCCACATTTTCCTAGCAAACCGTTGTTTGGCTATGTTACCGCTTTGCTCAACCCCTTTTATAGCGTTACTACTTGCAGGTGAAGACGGAGTTTCTTCCTTGTTGGAACATGTTTATTGTTGGGATATGATTATTATATCTTCTTTACTTTAATGCATCTATATACTTGGTAAAGGGTGGAAGGCTTGGCCTTATGCCTGGTGTTTTGTTCCACTCTTGCCGCCGTAGTTTTCCGTCATACCGGTGTTATGTTCCTTGATTTTGCGTTCCTTATGCGGTTGGGTTATAATGGGAACCCCATGACAGTTCGTCTTGAATAAAACTCCTCCAGCAAGGCCTAGCCTTGGTTTTACCAGTTTCCACCTAAGCCTTTTTCCCTTGGGTTCCGCAGACTCAATGGTCATCTTTATTTTAAACCCCGGGGCCAGTGCTCCTCTGAGTGTTGGTCCAAACTAGAGTCCTTTGCAGCGCCCCCTCGGGGAAACTCGAGGTTTGGTTTTAGTTGTATAGAGCCCTCATCCGGTGTGCCCTGAGAACGAGATACGTGCGACTCCTATTGGGATTTGTCGGCACATCGGGCGGTTTTGCTGGTCTTGTTTTACCATTGTCGAAATGTCTTGTAACCGGGATTCCGAGTCTGATCGGGCCTTCCTGGGAGAAGGAATATCCTTCGTTGACCATGAGAGCTTGTGATGGGCTAAGTTGGGACACCCCTGCAGGGTTTTGAACTTTCGAAAGCCGTGCCCGCGGTTATGGGAAGATGGGAATTTGTTAATGTCCGGTTGTAGAGAACCTGAAACTTAACTTAATTAAAATGAATCAACCGCGTGTGTAGCCGTGATGGTCTCTTTTCGGCGGAGTCCGGGAAGAGAACACGGTCTCGTGTTATGCTTGAACGTAAGTAGTTTCAGGATCACTTCTTGATCATGATAGTTTATTGACCGTGCTTTGCTTCTCTTCTCGCTCTCATTTGCGTAAGTTAGCCACCATATATGCTAGTGCTTGCTGCAGCTCCACCTCACTACCCCCTTTTCCTACCCATAAGCTTAAATAGTCTTGATCGCAAGGGTGTGAGATTGTTGAGTCCCCATGACTCACAGATTACTTCCAAAACCAGATGCAGGTGCCGATGATGCCAGTGCAGGGGACGCGACCGAACTCAAGTAGGAGTTCGACGAGGATTCTGGACATTACTATGTGTCTTTTCTGGACGATCAGTAGAGGAGCCCAGTTGGGGCGATCGGGGATCTATGCATTTGGGGTTGTCTTTATTTTGGTTCCGTAGTCGGACCTTGATTGTATTCTGGATGATGTAATGCTATATTTATGTATTGTGTGAAGTGGCGATTGTAAGCCAACTCTTTATCCCCTCTCTATTTCAGTACATGGGATGTGTAAAGATTACCCCTCTTGCGACATGCCTACTATGCGGTTATGCCTCTAAGTCGTGCTCCGACACGTGGGAGATATAACCGCATCGTGGGTGTTACAAGTTGGTAATCAGAGCCTTCCCCGACTTAGGATCCCCCTACTTGACCTCCTCGGGAGTGGCCTAGCCGGGCAGGCTCATGAGGACCGGAGATATCAAGGCGGGGCAAACCTCATGAGACCCTCGTGACGTGAGCCATGACGCACGACACCAGGCGGACGCCAGCGCGCGGAGCGTCCTTGTTTCCTCTTTGGTGCTAAGGAGGCCAGCACAGGCGAAGAGTACCGAGGCATTAGGCAAAGGTTGCTATATTGGTGCAACGAGACCAAGAACAGGGGGACGGCAAGACGGAGGTCATCGTGGAGCCCAAGACGGCGTCACCACTAGAGCTTTTGGCAGGCGAAGACCACTTTTGTCAGGATAGCTTGTACTAGCTGTCCCCCTTCGAATTAGCCCGCCATTGTTGGCTCCCGTCCCGCTCGATATTTGGGAAGAGCACCAGGGCCTATATAAGTAGAGCTAGCCACCATAGTAGAAAGGAGGATCAGATCATAGGGAGAGAGCATCTCATCTCAGCTTGATCCAACCCGATCGAGAGCCTACTCACAAGAACACCTCAACCTCCGGAGGATCGGATCAGAGGGAGAGAGCATGTCATCTCATCTTGATCCAACCTGCTCGAGAGCCTACTCACAAGAACACCTCAACCTCCGGAGGCTATTCTTCCCTTGTACTGTTCATCATCAGCCCAAGAGGCAATCCACCACCACCACACTGGAGTAGGGTATTACACCACAACGGTGGCCCGAACCAGTATAAACCTTGTGTCTCTCTAGGTTGCGAGTTCGTCGAGTTCGTCCGCGAGATCTTAGCGAGCTAGGGCGTAGATTAGTAGGAAGGAAAGACTTCGCATGCACCCCAGTGTTCGAACCCCACATCCGACATTTGGCGCGCCAGGTAGGGGTGCGCCGTAGCTTCCCTTCCATCAGTTCGTCGCTCCGTCGTCTCCATGGCGGACGCACGCCATGCTCGAGCTGAGCAACAGGCTGCCCTCACCGCCCACGTCGCTCAGACGGCTCCCGTCGGCAGGCCACATCGTCGTTCTCCGTCCCCCACCGCCAACACTGCCACCGGCCCGGCAGGGAACGAGCAGTAGGCATCCTCGCTGCATCCTTCGGTGCGGCAGGACGGCCACACTGCCACTCCATCGCTGACCCCTACCGGTTCTTCATCTCACGCGCACAGCGCTCCCATGGAGGCACGGGCAACATCCTCGTAGCGAACGAGCTCCTGCGCTACCACCCCATCAACGACCTCTAAGAGGAGTGGCTCGAACGCGTCGCCGAGCTCGTCCGCGCCGCCGGGGGCTCTCCGGCGTCGTCCCACTCTCAGCCTCCCCCTCAACCAGCTGCGGGCGACGAGGCTCATGGCTTGCCTCCACCACCTCAGCCCCAAGACGTCACCTTGGCACCAAGGCGCGCGGCTCCGCGACGTGATCTGCCGCGCTCGACGCCCGCGCATGAAGAGAGAAGCTGCCAAGAAATTCCGCGGCCGCGAGAAGCTGCACCTGCGCTCCCTGCACCACCTCGTCAAGACCGCGCACCACCCGTAGCAGCGCAGTGCGGACCTCGTCAAGACCAAGCTCCACCTGCGAAGCGGGCCCCGGCTACCATAACTGGCTGCTGCGCCTTCACCCCCGAGCTGCGTAGCGTCGCCTGACCGGCCAAGTTCAAGCCGGATCTGCCTCCTCGCTACGACGGTGCCACCAACCCCACGGAGTTCCTGTAGCTCTATGCGCTGAGCATCGAAGCGCCAACGGTGACGAAAAGGTCATGGCGAACTGGTTTCCCATGGATCTCAAGGATGGAGCTCGCTCTTGGCTCCTGAATCTGCAGCACGGCTCGATGTCCTCCTGGGACGAGATGCGCGATAGTTTTGTCGCCAACTTCCAGGGCACTCGTGACCGCCCTCCGGCCGCCGGTGATCTACACCGCATCAGGCAGCAACCAGGAGAGACCCTCCAGAAGTACATCCAGCGCTTCAACAACACCCGCCTCACGATCCCTAAGGTCACGGACGAGGCCATCAGCTCTACGTTTTCTGACGGCGCCCGCGACGTCAAGATGAAGGAAGAGTTCACCATCCACGAGGAGCTCAGCACATCTCAGGAGCTGTTCAACCTGGCAACCAAGTGCGCAAGAGCTGAGGAGGGGCGCCTCTCTCTCCTTGAGCTGTCAGCCATGGGCGCGGAGGAGAAGAAGGCCAAGGCCAAGGACGTGAAGCGCAAGGAGGTAGTTGTGCTCGCAGCGGAGCCCGACATCAAGAGAGGCAGAGATCAGCCTGAGTCATCCAAGAACGGCCGACCGTTCTGTGCCTTCCACAACCTGAACACCCACAACACTGGCGACTATCAAGATCTCAGAGCCATACGAGAAGGACGCTACGGTCGACGCCCCGAGCGCAACGACCGGGGCTACGACCGCAGAGGAGGACGTGGAGGCGGACGCTGGGATGACCATGGCCCGGGCCAGGAGTGGCGCGACCAGCCTCGTGTGGACCACTGGCAGGACTAGTCTCGTGAGGGTGCCTAGAGGGACCCGCCGCGTGAGGATCGCTCCCAGGGTAACGCCGGTCTTCCCCCGCTGCCGCCACCAAGAAGGAGCGATGACCACCACCAGGACGAGGGGGCTGGGGGCTACCAGGAGTCGCGCACGATCGCCTGCATCTTGGGCGGCGCCCATTCCCCATCCTATCAGAGAATCTTCAAGCAGTTCGCTCGCGAGGTGAACGCGGCGCTCCCCAAACTCGAGGCCACGCGCCCGCTCAGGTGGTCCCAATGCGCCATCACTTTCAACTCGGCGGATCAGCTCAAGTGCGCAGCCACCGCTAGCACCCTCCCTATGTTGTGTTCCCCAGTCATCAGCAATGTGCAGGTCACCAAGACCCTCATTGACGGCGGCGCAGGGCTCAACGTCATGTCCGTCGACACGTTCGACAACCTCCAAGTGCCATATGAGCAGCTCCAGCCCACCAAGCCTTTCTCTGGAGTGACCAACGGCTCCACCACGCCGATAGGGCAAGTCCGCCTGCCTGTCACATTCGGGGAGCGCAAGAACTACCGCATCGAGTTCATCGACTTCGACATCGCGCACATCCGCCTGCCGTACAATGCCATCCTTGGGTATCCAGCCCTGGCCAAGTTCATGGCAGTCACTCATCACGGCTACAATGTTCTCAAGATGCCAGGAAGCAGAGAAATCATCACGGTCCCGTGTTAAGAGAGGGATGTGGTGTGCTCCCTCGAGCGCGCCTTTCAAGCCGCAACAATCGACGACCTCGACAGCAGAAATGAAGGCCCTCTAGAGGCCATCCCCAAGAAGAAGAAGCCGCTCCATGCAGGACCTCAGGAGGACGGCGTCGCGGCAGAAGCCACGTCCAGACCAGCGCCCGCTCCAGGGGCGCCTCCCTCCGTCGCATAGGAAGGCGCGCCTAGCGCCCTCCTCAGGCAGGGCTCGGGGGCTCTCTTCTGGAGGGTCTCAGACCTTGCCAACCTCACGAGGGAGGCACTTGAGCACCACTTGGAGGCGTGCTTCGCGGCACGTGACCCTCAGGAGAGCATAGGGCAAGGAGTGCCCACCACTCGGGAGTTCATCACCAAGACCACCCAGGAACTGCAAGAAGCAAGAGCCATGTGCCACCACAGCCGCCCACTGGGCGCAGCTCCACATCCTGGCGAGGATGCTGGGCTGTGTGTCTGCATCGTCGTCCCAGGGCTCAACAGGGCCGCATCTCAGGAGCATTTCTGGCCTTCGTGTGTGGGCCGCTGCGAGGGCCGCCGCACAGCTACGTTTGTATGCCCTTTGGCTTGCCGAGCGTGGCGTCGGCCTATCAGCGCAACATGCGACGTGTCCGGGAAGCTCAGGAAGCTAGGTACCACGCCGTTCTGGAGGAGATGGAGACGGTATTCAGGGAACCTCCCGAGGCTCAGGGTTCTGGCGGTTCATGAGGAGTCATTTCTTCAACGCATGCCTTCAGCTGCACCAACTCTACTTCGTCTACAAAACCAGGTGACATCTTCCAAGCTCGTTTAGCTGGGAGCACCCCTCGGGTTGCATTATTCCCAGGCCGCGTGGGTCCATCGCTGCGGCATGTACCCCTTTTGCTTATGTCTTCAGCTTACCTTGTTGGGGGCGCCCCTCAGGCTGCATCATCCCCAAGCCGCTCGGGCTGGACCCAGTGGCATGTATATCTTCCTGCATTTATCCAAGTTGACCTGCTCTCCATGCTCAACCTGCCAACTGCTGTCACCTACTCGATTGCTGCCCACCATGGGTCTGTTCATCCTATGCAATTCTCTTGCACGTTAAAAGGGGGCTCCTGAGCATCGCGACTCAGGAGCTCTTACTGGCTCTCCAGCCCTCACCCCCTGGCCTTGACCACGGCATCGCGACCTGGGATACCAGTGGGGGCTGAGCTTGCTCGAGGGCCGGGACCTGAGGACGTAGAGTGCTTGCATCTAATTGCCTTGCAGGGACATACAGTCACCAAGACTCAAGACCAGGTGCAACCCGCCTTGAGGTAGGGCCTCGTGTGAGTCCTGCGCTGGCTCACGAGTGCCCAGATACACCTCGCAGCCCTGTCGTGCAAGCCACGTGTCAGGGCAGGGATGTACACGCCCCGGGGGCTCCTCCCGGAGGGGGGCTCCAAACCCACGCCCAAGTGGAAGCACCATGCTCCGCGCTGGCTGACGACACTGCCGAGGAGCGGCTATGCCCGTGCACAAGCGGAAGCACTATGCTTTGTGCTGGTGATAAACAACTGAGGGCGGCCCCACGGCCGTACCAACCTCAGGGAGCCCAGAGCTCAGCACCCAGCCTCGCCACAATGCCTCCCCTTGGGAGAGCCGCACGAGGGGCCTGGGCACGGGGGCTGCGCTCGAGTCACGCCCAAGCGCACGCCACCCAACCTGGTCCCCTGGACCTGGGCGTCGCGCGCCCCTCCCGAGGCCTCGGCGAGGGCAGGTATGGAAATTGTCTGCACATCAAGGGGACTCCTGAGCATCGCGATTCAAGAGCCTAACTGGTCACGTAGCCCCTCACTCCTTGGTCCGTCCTGGTCTCCGATTGGCCCAGTGGTGGTTGAGGTATGCGTGTGGCCGGGCTCTGCCGACGTAGAACATTAATCTATCCTCACGAACTCTCCCTATATGTTGTTTGCGCGTCAAGGGGGACTCTTGAGCATCGCGACTCAAGAGCCTAACTGGTCACATAGCCCCTCACTCCTTGGTCCGTCCTGGTCTCCAGTCGGCCCAATGGCGGTTGAGGTATGCGCGGGGCCGGGCTGTGCCGACGCAGAACGCAAAGCAAATAGGAAGGAAATCAACAAATCTCAAAGCAAATATTACAAGCATATTGTTCTCACAATACCAAATGAAAAGTCTAAACGCCTCCACGAGGCCTGATGCATGTCGCAGGAACGAAACAGGAAGAGTAGCCGCAGGTCACCCCTGGATATCGCCATCGCCCGTGCAAGGATCTCCCTAGTGGGCAACGATGTTCTCACGTTCATCACCAGTCGTAGGACCTGCGGCGTCGCCAGACAGAGGATCGGAGACAAAGCCACAGAACCTCCCCAGCAAGGCCTCCACTTGATCTTGTATAGTCGCGGCGGCGGCTTCGCAGTGATCTTCAGCCACAGGCTCCAGCAGCTCATCAGGGCAAGCGCTGGGGTCGCGGAGGTGCAGATGGCTGAAGACGCGAGTCAGTGCGGCTGAAGACAGGACGCGAGCTTCTGCCTCCGCCATGGGACTAAGGCCATCAACGACCTCCTCAAGCGCCTTCCCCACGAGAGGAAGCAGCTGGGCGGGGCCGTCCTCGTCGGTGTCTAGCGGCCTCTTCAAGTCGTGCTCGTAGAGTGTCTTCAGCGCCTTGCGAGACCTTTCTCGAGATCGGCGAAAGGCCACGTGGTCTTCAGCCAGGACTCGCGCCTTGGCATCAAGATCGGCCTCCCTCATCCCCATCTTCTGCTCCAACTCTTCCAACCGGGTGCGCTTGGCGGCCTGCTTCTTCCACAGCTCCGCCAGCTCAGCATCACGGTTCTTGACGGCTTCCTCCCAGGCCTTCATCCCCTCCTCCTTCGCTTGGCAGCAGCGTATCTCTTCGCCGTGCTTGTCGTGCAGGCTCTGCAACTCGCCCTCACGATCGTCTGCAGCGCTGGAGGTTCCTCGCTTCTCCTCCTCGGAAGCCGCAGGAGCCTGGCTCAGCGCTGCACGAACCGCCAGGTCAGAGTGAAGCCAGCCAGAGGCCAGCTCTAGACGCCCGGCCACGAGGCGCGGGTCCGCGCTCAGGAGATCCGCCTACAGCCGGGTCATCTCCGAAAGGGCACGCTCCATGACAGTAGCAGGAGAAGGAACTAGGGAGTGGAGGTGTTGCGGAGGGAGGAAGCGGCACCGTCACCAGGGCTCGGGAGACCGCGGGTTCCTCCAGAGCAGCAGGGATCTCGTCAGCCGTGCCAAGCGCCGGCGCCTTCGAACCCAGCGGGGCCATGGGGGCTGACTCCATGCGGCGATGTTCTTCTTGGCCCCGCGAGGACGACCAGGCTAGGGAGATGCGGGCGCTGCTGCCTCCTTTCTCTACGGAGGGAGGCACGGCCGCCGTACCCTCCTTCCTCTTCTTCACCGAAGATGCCGGCATGATCAACCAAGGGCGAGCGTCAGGAAATAACAAGTACCGGCAGGGATAAAGCGAAGCTCGAAACACCTACCGGTCCACCGCGAAGTACTCCACCTTTCACTTGTGAAGCTTGAGGCCTGACAGCATCGGGACCTGAGGGGCAGGCATTCGGGCTCCGGTGGCAACAGGCGGTGCGGAGGCAGAACCGGATCCAGCCTCAGGAGGTGTTGGGGCAGAGGCAGCACCACGGACCACCAGCGGCGACCTACCCTTCGTTGGGATGAGGGGTTGATCCCTCTCCCATTGGTAGGCGTCGGCTTCGGCATCATCAGGAAGGACGCGAAGAATCTCGGCCTTGCTTAGAGGGGAGGATTCCCCCACCTCTTTCGGGGTCTTCTCTGAGTCCACCTCCTCTTCCCCCTCTCCGCGGGACTCCCCAGAAGACACCTCCAACGGTTGCTGCGCCATAGGAGCTTCCGAAGGCGCCGGAGGCACCAGCCCGCGCGCACCGAAGGCGGCCTGGAGGCGACGAATTCCTCCCGGTCCCTGCGTTGGAACAGGGGAATGAAGGCGCTAGGCGGGTACTCCTGGTTGTCCCCGACTATGAGGTGCAGGACGGCGTCCAGTTCATCGCCAGGCAGGTCCCCTGGCCTCAGGCGGGTCTTGTTTTCCTCTTCCTCAAGCTCCTAGAGGGGGCGCGCGAGAGCCTGGATTGGGGAAACCCGCAGCATCAAGAACTCCCTCAGAAGCATCGCCCATGTTATCTTGGCCGCCCTCGCGTTGCGTGGCTTCAGGTCGGTCATCATCTGCCCCAACATTAACGATGCCCACTCATCGACAAGCTCCGCCTTGGGCCACCCCTTGCCCTGCCGGGGCGCCTCAGTCGGTAGCACCAGGCATGGATGGGCGTGCTTGGTGTCCATCATTACCCACTTGGATCGAATGTTGTCGGCTCTCTTCCCGGTGCTCGAGATCAAGTTGGCCTTGCCGCAGGCGACGAAATTAGCGCATCTGGAGGCATGCTCGCCGCTGACGCAGAGGAAGAAGAAATGGCGCAGGAGCGCCACGGACGGCATCATGCCCAGGTATGCCTCACAGTAGTAGGCAAAGATGGACAGGAGGAGGACAGAGTTGGGATGGAGGTGCAATGCCCGTAGCCCATAGTGGTTGAGGACTTCATAGAAGAAATCGGAGAAGGGAGGAACCAACCCAACAGCGACGTTGCTCGAGAAGAAGGGGAAGAAGGTGCTCCCCTCAGGCTCCGGCTCGTCGGACGCAAGCCGGAGCTCCGTCTTCCCCCACTCGGTGCTCTCTCCCGCTGTCAGCAGGTGCACGGAGGTGAGGCTCTTCTTCGTGATGGTCGGAGCCTCAAGAGCGGGCTCATAACAAGCCAGTGCCGAGGAATTCTTGACCTTGCGCGGCACCATGAGCGGCAGATGCAGAGCAAGGCGAGGGCAGATCTGGAGGTAGCGGCGGCGAAGAGCGAGAAAGGGGATCTGGAGCGAGGCAAGGAAGAAGCAACGAAGGCAGGTGCTGCCTGCGCCAGCCTTTTGTCAGGTCAAGCAGTTGCCAAGGCAGCATGGGGAAGCGGAGACGCCCACGTCCAATCAACCGCCACACGTCAATCGAGGCCGCAGGCTTTTGGGGCCCGCGACGCTCCATACTTGGCCCTTGGCTTCACCGCAAAGCCAAGCCCGAGCGCACCTTGGGCCCAGGGGCTACTGTCGGCATTCTGGGAACGGGGGTCCCCAGAGTTGCCTGCCTGTGGCCCACGGCGTGGCTGAGCCAGCAGGCCGTACGGCCCATCTTCATCAACAAGGCATCCAAGACCCTCGCGAGGGTCCAAGCCTCGTGAGGCGGACGACGCAAGACCTCCTCGGGAGTGGCCTAGCTGGGCAGGCACCTCACGAGACCCTCGAGACGAGAGCCATGACGCACGACACCAGGCGGGCGCCAGGAGGGCGCCAGCGCATGCATCGTCCTTGTTTCCTCTTTGGTGCTAATGAGGCCAGCGCAGGCAAAGAGTACCGAGGCATCAGGCAAAGGTTGCTATATTGGTGCAACGAGACCAAGACCAGGAGGACGGCAAGACGGAGGTCATGGTGGAGCCCAAGACGGCGTCACCACCACAGCTTTTGGCAGGCAAAGACCACTTTTGTCAGGATAGCTTGTACTAGCTGTCCCCCTTCGAATTAGCCCACCATTGTTGGCTACCTTCACGCTCGATATTTGGGAAGAGGACCAGGGCCTATATAAGTAGAGCTAGCCACCATAGTAGAAAGGAGGATTGGATCGGAGGGAGAGAGCATCTCATCTCAGCTTGATCCAACCCGATCGAGAGCCTACTCACAAGAACACCTCAACCTCCAGAGGCTGTTCTTCCCTTGTACTGTTCATCATCAGCCCAAGAGGCAATCCACCACCACCACACTGGAGTAGGGTATTACACCACAATGGTGGCCCGAACCAGTATAAACCTTGTGTCTCTCTGTGTTGCGAGTTCATCGAGTTCGTCTGCGAGATCTTAGCGAGCTAGGGCGTAGATTGGTAGGAAGGAAAGACTTCGTGCGCACCCCAGTGTTCGAACCTTAAAGGTTTGCCGGAACCCCACATCCGACAAAGGCATACAAGCCGGATCAACAAGGTAATCGTAGCTATGCTCAATAAGCAAGAAGCCCCCAAGTGATCTTATGAAGAGACAATAAAGACTCACATTCTCAGAAATGAAACGACAGAGGCCCTGAAATATCAGGGATGCCGGCTTTATTATAATAGTCATAATATATACATTGGTAGTGCGTGAGTCCTTGTGGTCTTGAACATCGATAAGGTAGTATGACCTGTTGTTCAGATTTTTGCTGACCACAAAGGGCCCTTCCCAAGGCGGGGATAGCTTGTGCATGTCAGTTTGATCCTGGATGAGCCGGTGCACCAAATCTCCTTCTTGAAAGGTCCTTGTTTTAACCCGGCGGCTATGATAACAACACAGATCTTGCTGGTAAATCGCCGAACGAGCCGCCGCAAGGTCATGCTCCTCATCCAACAGGTCAAGGGCATCCTGACGTGCTTGTTCATTATCAGCTTCAACATAAGCAGCCACATGGGGAGAATCGTGATGGATGTCACTAGGGAGAACCGCCTTTGCTCTGTAAATCATGAAGGAAGGCGTGTAACCCGTAGATCTATTGGGGGTAGTATTGATACTCCATAACACTGAGGGCAACTCCTCCACCCAACAGCCCGGCGTCCTCTTCAAAAGGGACTATAAGCCGGGGTTTTATGCCTCTCAAGATTTCTTGATTGGCTCTTTCAGCTTGACCATTGGACCGGGGGTGAGACACAGATGACACATCAATAAGAATATGTTCATGTTGACAAAATTCTTTCATAGTACCCTTAGATAAATTAGTACCATTATCAGTGATGATGTTTTGAGGGTAGCCAAAATGGAAAATCACCTTTTCGATGAATTGAGCCGCCGTTGCCGCATCACACTTACTGACAGGCTCTGCCTCAACCCACTTAGTAAACTTGTCAACAGCCACCAAGAGGTGAGTCTTTTTGTCCTTGGATCTTTAAAAAATTTTGACAACCATCACATTTGTTGACCAAATCCTCTGCATCAGCATGAGCCGTCTGGCAATAAAACCCATGACAAAAAGCCTTGGCCATGAGAGACTTAGAGCCGACATGATGGCCACAATCTCCTTCATGAATCTCTCGTAGAATCTCACAGCCCTCTTCAGGAGAAACACGACGTTGAAACGCCCCTGCAACACTGCATCGGTGCAAATCTCTATTGACAATAGTCAATGACTTAGTCTGTCGGCTTATCTGCCTGGCCAAAACTTCATCTTCAGGTAACTCACCCCGGGTCATATAAGCCAAATATGGAACTGCCCAATCAGGAATAGCATGAAGAGCCGCCACCAGTTGTGCCTCCGGGTCAGGAAAAGCATGGTCTTCCTTCGTAGGTAGTTTAACTGAAGGATTATGCAAAATATCAAGTAAAACATTAGGTGTTACCAGCTTACGCTGGGATCCTAGCCGGCTTAAAGCATCAGCCGCCTCATTTTTCCCGCGATCAACATGTTCCACCTAATAACCTTTGAAATGTCCAGCAATAGCATCAACCTCTCGGTGATAAGCCGCCATGAGTGGATCTTCGGAATACCAAGTTCCTATAACTTGCTGAGCCACGAGATCTGAGTCGCCAAAACACCTCACCCGGCTTAGATTCATCTCTTTAGCCATCTGAAGATCATGGAGCAGGGCTTCATACTCAGCTACATTGTTAGTACAAGGGAACATCAACCTTAAGACATAACAAAATTTATCACCTCATGGGAAAGTTAAAATAAATCTAGCCCCCGAGCCTTCCAACTGCCTCGATCCATCAAAGTGAATAGTCCAATATGTGCTATCCGGCTTTTCCTCAGGCATCTGCAATTCTGTCCAGTCATTGATAAAATCCACAAGTGCTTGAGACTTGATGACTGTCCGAGGCATATACTTCAAACCATGGGGTCCAAGCTCAATGGCCCACTTGGCTACCTGAAATGTGGCTTCTCTGTTTGAATAATATCCCCTAAAGGAGCAGAACTGACCACAGTGATGGGATAACCAAAGAAATACTGCTTCAGCTTATGACTTGCCATGAACACTCCATACACCAGTTTTTGCCAATGTGGACACCTCTGCTTGGATTCAATGAGTACTTCACTGATATGATAAACCAGCTGCTTAACCGGATATTCCTTGCCTCCGTCCTTCTGTTCCACAACAGTTGCCACACTGACAGCTCGGCTATTAGCAGCCACATATAACAGTAAGGGATCCTTATCAATAGAAGCTGCAAGGATCGGCGGCTCAGCCAACTGCTTTTTCAATGCCTCAAGCGCCTGATCAGCAGCATCACTCCAAACAAAGTTGTATGTTTTCTTCATCATCTGATACAGAGGGATGGCCTTTTCGCCCAACCGACTTATAAACTGGCTTAAGGCCGCGATACGTCCTGCCATACGTTGGACATCATTAATACACGCCGGCTTAGACAAAGAAGTAATAGCCTTGATTTTCTCCGGGTTAGCTTCAATGCCACTTTCAGAAACCAAAAAACCCAAGAGTTTGCCTGCTGGCACACCAAAGAAACACTTGGTCGGGTTAAGGATCATCTTGTAGACCCGGAGATTGTCAAAGGTCTCTTTCAAATCATTTATCAAGGTCTCCTTCTTCCTGGACTTCACAACAATATCATCCACACAAGCATGAACATTTCGTCCAATCTGATTATGCAAGCAATTTTGAACACACCACTGATAAGTCGCCTGCGCACTCTTGAGCCCAAAAGGCATAGATACATAGTAGAAGGCTCCAAAGGGAGTGATGAAAGTTGTCTTCTCCTGGTACTTAACTTCCATCTTGATTTGATGATACCCAGAGTAAGCATCAAAAAACCTCAAGCACTTACAACCCGCCGTAGCATCAATGATCTGATCAAGACGAGGGAGTGCAAAAGGATCAACCGGATCGGCCTTATTAAGGTCTGTGTAATCCACACACATGCGCCAAGTGCCATTTTTCTTAAGTACCAGAAACGGATTAGCCAACCATTCAGGATGAAAAACTTCAATGATGAACCCAGATGCCAAGAGTCGGGCCACTTCTTCACCAATAGCCTTACGCCTCTCTTTGTTAAAATGACGAAGGAATTGCTTTACCTGTTTAAACTTTGGATCAGCATTGCCAGTGTGCTCGGCGAGTTCCCTCGGTACACCTGGCATGTCTGAAGTCTTCCATGCAAAGATGTCCCGGTTCTCACGGATGAACTCGATGAGAGCGCTTTCCTATTTCGGATCCATATTAGCACTGACACTGAACTGCTTGGATGAATCTCTAGGAACAAAGTCAGCCAGCTTAGTGTCATCTCCCGACTTAAACTTCAACAACGGGTCATACTCTATGGTTGGCTTTTTCAAAGGAGTCATGTCTGCTGGGTCAACATTATCTTTGTCGAACTTCAATTCCTCTGTTGCACAGGAGGTCTCAGCGTAAGCGGCATCGCCCTCCTCACACTCCAAAGCTATCTTCCTGTTGCCATGTACAATGATGGTACCCTTATGACCCGGCATCTTAAGCTGCAGATAAACATAACATGGTTGCGCCATAAATTTAGCATAAGCCGGCCATCCAAACAGGGCATGGTAAGGGCTCTTGATCTTGACCACTTCAAAAGTCAGTGTCTCAGCTCTGAAATCATTATCATCTCCAAAAGCCACTTCCAAAGCTATCTTACCCACTGGATACGTCTACTTACCAGGCACCACTCCATTAAAAACAGTAGAGGACGGCTTAAGATCCTTAACAGTAAAATTCATACGACGGAAAGTATCATAATAAAGGATATTGATGTTGCTACCTCCATCCATGAGCACTTTAGCGAACTTGTATCCTTCAACATGAGGCGCAACCACCAAACCCAAATAACTCGGATTGTCAACCCAGGGCGGGTGATCCTCACGTCTCCATAAAATAGCATGTTCAGACCATCGCAAGTATCGAGGGATCGCTGGCTCAACCGCGTTGACTGCCCTCTCATGAACCTTCTGGTCCCGTTTGCATAAACTTCTTTTAAACACATGATACTGACCACTATTCAGCTGCTTTGGATTACTCGATAACCAGGCTGCTGCTGCTGATTCCCTTGACCAGATTGCTGATTGAAACCACCTTGATTGCCTTGCCCTGGAAACCAGAGTTTGAGCCGCCACCACCAAAGCCAGGCCCGTCAGAGCCATATCCTGAGCCACCATTCGGGCCATGATTTTTCTAGAAAAAATTGGAGTTCCTATACTCCCTCATGATGAAGAAATCCTTCCACAGATGATTGGTCGGATTATCTTGCGTACCATGCTTTGGACAAGGATGATTCATCATCGTCTCAATGTTAAACTTTGGCCCTCCAAGCCGGGGTGGCTTTCCCTTATGAAGTTGATTATTATTCTACGTATTGGTGTTAGCCACAAACTCTAAACCACCATCAGCTTTGCACTTACCATTGCCACTTTGACCCGCCGTATTATGTTGCTGCCCTTTTACATTGCCACTCTTCTTCCGCTTACCAGCCTTCTCCTCATCAGACTCAGGGTCTTTAGTACTATCAGAGTCGGCGTATTTGACGAGAGTCGTGATGCGGCTTGAAGCTACGTCGATATTTCTCCAAAGAGGAAGGGATGATGCAGCACAGCAGCGGTAGGTATTTCCCTCATATGTGAAACCAAGGTTATGAAACCAGTAGGAGAACCAAGCAACACAACGTAAACAACACCCGCACACAGATAACAAATCCTCGCAACCCGACGTGTTAAAGGGGTTGTCAATCCCTTCCGAGTACGGCGCCTCAAGATAGGCAAACGAACATGAGATAAATTGTAGTAGATTGATAGACCAAATGCCAAATAAAATAAATAAGAATAAATTGCAGAAAGGTATTTTTGTATTTTTAGTTTAATAGATATGAAAATAAAAGCAAATGCAAATAATATGAGAAGAGACCCGGGGGCCTTAGGTTTCACTAGTGGCTTCTCTCAAGAAGAATAGCAAACGGTGGGAAAACAAATTACCGTTGGGCAATTGATAGAACTTCAAATACTCATGATGACATCCAGGCAATGATCATTACGTAGGCATCACGTCCAAGATTAGTAGACCGACTCCTACCTGCATCTACTACTATTACTCCACACATCGACCGCTATCCAGCATACATCTAGTGTATTAAGTTCATGGAGAAACGGAGTAATGCAATAAGAACGATGACATGATGTAGACAAGATCTATCTAACCCCATCATTTTATCCTTAGTAGCAACGATACATACGTGTCGGTTCCCCTTCTGTCACTGGGATCATGCACCGTAAGATCGAACCCACTACAAAGCACCTCTTCTCATTGCAAGATAAATAGATCAAGTTTGCCAAACAAAACCCAAATATCAGAGAAGAAATACGAGGCTATAGGAGAGCAAAGAAACTCAAATACTTTCATGGATATAAAAATATAGATCTGATCATAAACTCAAAGTTTGTCGATCCCAACAAACACACCACAAAAGAGTTACATCATATGGATCTCCAAGAGACCATTGTATAGAGAATTCAGAGAAAGAAGAAGCCATCTAGCTACTAGCTACGGACCCGAAGGTCTACAAAGAACTACTCACGCATCATCGGAGAGGCACCAATGGAGGTGGTGAACCCCATCCGAGATGGTGTCTAGATTGGATCTAGTG
This sequence comes from Triticum urartu, assembly GCF_003073215.2. Classification (NCBI taxonomy): domain Eukaryota; kingdom Viridiplantae; phylum Streptophyta; class Magnoliopsida; order Poales; family Poaceae; genus Triticum; species Triticum urartu. The sequence continues at coordinate 464,253,398 of NC_053026.1, read as the reverse complement.
GTTATGGACTCTGCGGTGGTTGGATGAATATTTCGTCGACTCCCATAGTGTTTTGGGAATATTGGGGTATTTATAGAGCAAAGAGGCGGTCCGGGGGGCACCCGAGGTGGGCATAACCCACCAGGGCGCGCATGGGCCTCGTGGCGCACCCTGGTGGGTTGTGCTCCCCTCGGAGCACCCCCAAGCGCAGCCATGGCCCATTACGTGTCTTCTAGTCCATAAAAAATCTTCGTAAAGTTTCTTGGCATTTGGACTCCATTTGGTATTGATTTTCTGCGATGTAAAAAACATGGAAAAAACAAGAACCGGCACTTGGCACTATGTCAATAGGTTAGTACCAAAAAATGATATAAAATGACTATAAATGATAATAAAACATCCAAGATTGATAATATAACAACATGGAACAATCAAAAATTATAGATACCTTGGAGACATATCAGCATCCCCAAGCTTAACTCCTACTCGTCCTCGAGTAGCTAAGTGATAAAAACAGAATTTTTGATGTGGAATGCTGCCTATCATGTCATATCATATTTCTTTTCTGTATAGCATGGACATTTGGACTTTTATATTGTTCAAAGCAATAGTCTAGTTTTGACAAGATAATTTAAATACTCAAGCATATCAACAAGCAACCATGTCTTTCAAAATATCAACGCTAAATAAGTTATCCCTAGCCCATTATGCTCAATCATTGATCCATGCATGAAACACATTCGCATATTAGCTACACCCAATACTCAAGTACGATCATATTGCCTTCTAGTTGGTGCTTTTATAATAGAAGATCGAGACTCAAATTCAAAATAAAAATTGCATAAAGTAAAATAAAGGCCCTTCGCAGAGGGAAGTAGGGATTTGTAGAGGTGCCAGAGCTGAAAGCGAAAAACTTAGAGATAAAAACATTTTGGGAGGTGTATACTTCCCACCAACGAAAACGACTTAGAGTTCCCAACACTTTCCATGCTAGATATATCATAGGCGGTTCCCATTCAGAAAATAAAGTTTATTCCTTTTTCAACCATACTTTCACTTTCCATGGCTAGCTGTATCCATGGTTTCCCTCCATACCAACACTTCCCAAGGAATTTATTATTTGACAACATAAAGTAAATTGATTTTTTAATTTTGGGACTGGGCATCCCTAATACCTTTGCCTTACTCTGATGCAATTACAAGTTAATAAACACTCATCTTGAGAATAACATCTCTAGCATGGATAATATTAGCCAGCCCTCACCTCCGCGCGCGAAACGAACACACAAAAGAGCAGTTTATTTTGAAAATTAGAGATGGCACATACAAATTTGCTTAGAACGGCAAAAGAATACCGCATATAGGTAGATATAGTGGACTCATGTGGCAAAACTGGGTTAAAGGTTTTTGGATGCACAAGTAGAGATCATACTTAGTGCAAAATGAAGGCTAGCAAAAGATTGAGAAGCGACCAACCAAGAAATGGATAATCTCATAAGCGAGCATTAAGCATAATTAACACCGAATAATGCACCACAAGTAGGATATAATTTCATTGCATAATTATTGACTTTCGCGCTTGCATAGGGAATCACAAACCTTAACACCAATATTCTTACTAAAGCATAATTACTCATCAACACAACTCACATATCACATCAACATATCTCAAAACTATTACTAAGAATCAAGTTTATTTTGTCCAATGATCTTCATGAAAGTTTTTATTATATCCTTCTTGGATATCTATCACTTTGGGACTAATTTTTATGTGTTGCTTTTGACAAGCTCAAACAAATATAAGTGAAGATCATGAGCATAATATTTCTTCCTTTTGCTCTCAAATTAATTTAAGTGAAGCAAGAGAGAATTTCTTGAAATTTTTACTAACTCTCAAATAAATCTAGGTGAAGAAAGAGAGCATTTCTTCAAAAATACTAAAGCACGCCGTGCTCAAAAAGATATAAGTGAAGCACTAGAGCAAGTCCATAGCTCATAAAAAAATTAAGTGAAGCATAGAGAGCAATTCTAACAAGCCATGACATAATTTTGGCTCTCTCAAATAGGTGTGCCCAGTAAGGAATCAAGACTTAAAACACAAAATAAAAAAAGCAAAGACTCATGATACGTCTCCGTCATATCTACTTTTCCAAACACTTTTGCCCTTGTTTTGGACTCTAATATAACTTGCATGATATGAATGGAACTAACCCAGACTGGCGATGTTTTCAGCAGAATTGCCACGGTGTTATTTTTGTGCGGAAATAAAAGTTCTCGGAATGACCTAAAAATCAACGAATATTATTCTTGGAATATATAAAAAATACTAGAGAAAAGATCCTCATCAGGGGGCCCACACCCTGTCCACGAGGGTGGGGGCGCGCCCCCTGACGCTCCATCGACGTCCATCATGACTCCATATATTCCCTTTCGGGGAGAAAAAATTGGAGAGAAGGATTCATCGTGTTTTACGATACAGAGCCGCCGCCAAGCCCTAAACTCTCTCGGGAGGGCTGATCTGGAGTCCGTTTGGGGCTCCGGAGAGGGGAATCCGTCGCCATTGTCATCATCAACCTTCCTCCATCACCAATTTCATGATGCTCACCGTCGTGCGTGAGTAATTCCATCGTAGACTTGCTGGACGGTGATGGGTTGGATGAGATTTGTCATGTAATCGAGTTAGTCTTGTTAGGGTTTGATCCCTAGTATCCATTATGTTCTGAGATTGATGTTGCTATGACTTTGCTATGCTTAATGCTTGTCACTAGGGCCCGAGTGCCATGATTTCAAATCTGAACCTATTATGTTTTCATGAATATATGTGAGTTCGTGATCCTATCTTGCAAGTCTATAGTCACCTATTATGTGTTCTGATCCGTTAACCCCGAAGTGACAATAATCGGGATACTTACCGATGATGACCGTAGTTTGAGGAGTTCATGTATTCACTATGTGTTAATTTTTTGGTCCAGTACTCTATTAAAAGGAGGCCTTAATATCCCTTAGTTTCCAATAGGACCCCGCTGCCACGGGAGGGTAGGACAAAAGATTTCATGCAAGTTCTTTTCCATAAGCATGTATGACTATATTCGGAATACATGCCTACATTACATTGATGAATTGGAGCTAGTTCTGTGTCACCCTATGTTATAACTGTTGCATGATTGATCGCATCCGACATAATTCTTCACCACCGATCCAATGCCTACGAGCTTTTCTTATATTGTTCTTCGCTTATTTACTTTTCCATTGCTACTGTTACAATCACTATAAAACCAAAAATGTTACTTATGCTACCGTTACCACTACTATCATATTACTTTGCTACTAAACACTTTGCTGCAGATATTAAGTTTCTAGGTGTTGTTTAATTGAAAACTCAGCTGCTAATACTTAAGAATATTTTTTGGCTCCCCTTGTGTCGAATCAATAAATTTCGGTTGAATACTCTACCCTCGAAAACTGTTGCGATCCACTATACTTGTGGGTTATCAAGACTATTTTATGGCGCCGTTGCTAGGGAGGATAGCTCTATTCTTTGAGTCACTTGGTATTTATATCTGCTGATCACTATGAGGAACTTGAAAGATGAAAGAACCAAGATTTTTCTCTCAACTACGAGGGGAGGTAAGGAACTGCCATCTAGCTCTGCACTTGATTCACCTTCTGTTTTGAGTAAACTTGCGACACCTACTGCTGCTATTGATTCCGATAGGTCGCATGTTATTGATGCCGCTCAGAATTAGATCATAAGGGAATTTCTATCTACACTGGCACTATAATATCAGATTGGGGGGAGATCGGAATTAGCAATTGATAAAAAAGAAAGGATATGGGCTCGCGTGGAGCTGGCCATGTTTGAAGTCATTACCCTTAACCGTAAGGAGGGGGATACCTAAGGCTAGGCTTGCGACTGGAGTGAAGTCGTAACAAGGTAGCCGTACTGGAAGGTGCGGCTGGATCACCTCTGCTATGCATGATATTTATGATGAAACTACTTCTATGCTTGATACTACTGTGCCAAGAAAGCTAAAGTTATCAAACCGGCAGAAGACCCGAGAAATCTTGCACCTGAACCGGCAACATCAACTCCTCCCGCTCAATCTGTAGTGCCAGAAGATCCGGCTGTTCATGCTCAATCAAACCCTCCTGAACCGTCAGCTGATGATACCATTGTTAATCCCTCTACTGTCAGACCATCCGGTTCAGCTAACCCGCCAACGTCCTCTGATCATGACGTTCTGATCACTGGCAACAGATTTGTTATGCCGGGTAATCCGACTGTGCTAGCCAAGCATTCTGCCAAATAGGAGACCTTAGAAAGGTAGAAAGTACAGTTTGACATCTCTCAGTACACTCATCTGAATGCAAATGACATACTTTCAGGCTATCTCAGTCATGTGCATTCCAGCCATTAGTCGGAAATTGAGATGGTCAAGCAACTGGAGCTAAAATATGAGGTATGTTTTCCGGCTTACTTATACTCTGCCAGGCCCCAAGTCTTCAGATGATGACCCTGACTGATCTGTAGACTTTATGATATAGGTTGATGCTTTGTCGCTAAGATTTTTGAAAGTCCAATAGAGTAGCGTAAACTTCACCTGTAGTCCCCAAGGGTCGGCTCAATTTATCATAAATGAACCGGTACTTAACTTCATAACTGTCTTTTGCTAGTCCCAATAAGTATTGCAATCCTGCTCAATCTTGATAAACTTTCTGAATATCATGAATTAGCCCCCAAGTGCCAAGTGTTTTTACTTTGTAGAACACTTGGAACTTGAAACATATAAGAGTCATAAAAAATTGCTTTGGCAGACATTAGCCCCCAAGTGTCAAGTGGTATTGCGGTGCAAAGTACTTGAGACTTGAACCCTTATAACTTTTAGTTTAAACCTTGACACACCTGTATATGTTTTGTAGAATGCCTTATCTGAATTGGGCTCCCAATTAACTGATGCAAAGACCCGGCTAGCGGATCAAGAGGCAGACATCAAGTCTGCTGACTCTAAACTCCAATTGAGTCTCTCTGAGACAGAAAAATGGAAAACCAGCTTGACTGCAAAGAAGAAATCTTGGGCCGAAGAAAAGACACTGCTGATACAACGTGCTGAAATAGCTGAGGCGGCTCTTGAGGAGGTTACTACAGAGCTCACCGGCTTAAAGAAACGGGTGTCTCAAATGGTCTCCGCCATCTTTGGTAAGTCATCTATATTAATCACTTATACCTTCTTTTGACCCAGAATATAAGCCGCCTGCTGAGCCTTTATTTAAAAAACACTCGTAGGTCCACGAAGCAAAAATCTGAGCCAAGACAGTGTGACCAAATTGAAGGCAGTGTGTACTTTAGTGGAGCAATTGTATACTGGCACTCAACGAGCACTTGCCACCATCTCCCCTGCCAACCAAGGACCCAACCGGTTGAGCGATGTCTTGAAGAAGTTATCAATCTTACCCGCCAGGTTTCAAGAAGTCAAACGATCTTGTGCCAGAGTCGGAGCCCTGACTGCCCTGAGCCGCTCCAAAGCCTGGGTGCCAGATCTAGACCCGGTGGATGTGGCTAAGGGGTACTGTCGGTGTCAAAACCGGCGGATCTCGGGTAGGGGGTCCCGAACTGTGCGTCTAGGCCGGATGGTAACAGGAGACAGGGGACACGATGTTTTACCCAGGTTTAGGCCCTCTCGATGGAGGTAAAACCCTACGTCCTGCTTGATTAATATTGATGATATGGGTAGTACAAGAGTAGATCTACCACGAGATCAAGGAGGCTAAACCCTAGAAGCTAGCCTATGGTATGATTGTTGTATATGGAGTTGATTGTCGATGTCCTACGGACTACAACCCTCCGGTTTATATAGACACCGGATAGGGTTAGGGTTACATAGAGTCGGTTACAATGGTAGGAGATCTTGAATATCCGCATCGCCAAGCTTGCCTTCCACGCCAAGGAAAGTCCCATCCGGACACGGGACAGTCTTCAATCTTGTATCTTCATAGTCCTGGAGTCCGGCTGAAGGTATAGTCCGGCTACCCGAACACCCCCTAATCCAGGACTCCCTCAGTAGCCCTTGAACCAGGCTTCAATGACGACGAGTCCGGCATGCAAATTGTCTTCGGCATTGCAAGGCGGGTTCCTCCTCCAAATCCTTCATAGAAGATTGTAAACACCAAGAGTAGTGTCCGGCTGTGCAAAATAAGCTTCCACATATTGCCCTAGAGAGAATAATATTAACACAAATCAAATCTGCTGACGTATTCCGCAGTGCGTCATCACACCACGGCCAAGTCCTTTACTCAAATCGTTTTTCACTTTTCCACCTCAGCGTGTTTTGCGAGGCGGTTTCCTTGGCACGTCTTGTTAAAGCAGAGATCGTGTACCCCCTTTTGCGGGATTCTCATCAATAAGGACGTGGGTAACCCAATCGTGCCACTTATCGCGGCGCTTGGGAGACAAGCGAGTTTTACTAGGCAGGTGGGGACGCACAACCGCATCCGCCCATATAAGGGGACAACGATCCACCTTTTTACCTACACCTTCTTCTTCCTTTGCCTATCCATCTCCTGCACACCCGAGCTCCATCGCCCAAGCCCGCACTTCCCACCTCAACCTTCTCCAGCAATGTCCGGAGCGGGAGGCAAGTGGATGGTCTCCTCCGTCACGGAGGGCCATGTCAAAAAGCTAAGGAAGGTCGGATACTTGTCCAAGGACATCGCGCACCGGCTTCCCGAGGAGGGGCAGCTTCTCCCCACCCCAAGGCCCCATGAGAGGGTAGTATTCCTTCCCCACTTCCTCCGCGGACTGGGTTTTCCACTCCACCCATTTGTCCGGGGGCTCATGTTCTACTACGGCATGGACTTCCACGATCTGGCCCCGAACTTCGTCCTCAACATCTCGGCATTTATCGTCGTGTGCGAGGGTTTTCTCCGCGTCCACCCTCATTTCGGCCTCTGGCTCAAGACCTTCAACGTCAAGCCCAAGGTGGTGCGCGGCAGCCAGGCGGAGTGCGGAGGCGCCATGGCGGGCAAGATGGCCAACATCCTATGGTTCGAGGGCTCTTTTGTGGAGACCCTGAAGGGATGGCAATCCGGGTGGTTTTACATCACCGAGCCGCGCGATCCGAAATGGACCGCAGCCCCCGAGTTCCGATCCGGACCCCCCACGCGGCTTATGTCCTGGAAAGAGACGGGCCTGTCGTGGGGTGACGAAAAAGAGGTGACCGGATTGCAAACATGCATCCAGTCCCTGGTGAACAAACCAATCCGGCTTGTTAATGTAATCCAGGTTATGCTCGTCCGCCGGATCCTCCCATGCCAACAACGGGGTTTTAATCTGTGGGAGTTCGACCTGAAGCAGCATCAAACCCTCAGCAGGCTCTTTGACACGACGTACGAAGACGCCTGGAAGATTCTATTCAAGGGCGCCGAGGCTCCCGCATCCGCTTCCGAGGACCACGGATATAGCTCGCAGCATCACGCTAGCGAGGTAAGCCATCTACACCTTTTATAGGATGTTAAGCTTTTTTCATAGTTTGACTCTATGCGGGATCTAAACTCCCTTACCTTTGACAGGCTTGGCGGGCGATGTCCGGACCGATTAACTTTCCGGCTCCGCTGCCCGAAGACCCAGCTCTAGCTCTACTAGTGAAGCTGCTGGCTCCTGCGCCTTATGTGGTGCCGGAGAATAAGGCCAAGAAGAAGAAGACCACGGGGACTCGAAAGAGTGCCTGCAACGTGGTAGTGTCATCGTCTGATGCGTCCGAGACGCCCTCCTCCCGTGAAAACGAGGAGGAGGAAGAAGAAAACTCTCCCCCCCAGCGGAGGGAGGAGAGAAGAGGAAGGCCGCCCCAACGGGGGAGGCAGAGGGGTCTAGGAAAAGGAAGACCCCTCCGCCGGACTACGCCCCCGACGCTGAAGAGGGCGAAGAGGAGTGGCCAGACAGGGCCAAGCGTCCGGCGAAATCGTAAGTTTGGATATCAGAGTAACTCATGATGTTCCTTTGTTGCACAGCTTTCCCTAATGTCGAATGTAATTATGCAGTCCGCCCCGGGCCGGACTCGACGAGTCGTCGAGCGGCTCCCTGAATTCATCGGACGTGAACTCAGTTCCGCCCGTTGTCTCCCCCCGCACCGCAGACGACGCCCAAGTGGCGTCGCGACGAGCTTCGGGGCGGGAGGAGGTGGTCCTGGAGGAGCCGCAAGGCGACCTCCCGGGCCCCAGGAGTAAAGGGGACAAGACCCCCCAGGGCTCCAAGTCCGGCTTTGAGCCAGACACCGCACCGGAATCTACAACAGTTCCGGACCGTGGTAGGCGAACTCCTTCCAAGAGGAGTAAGCCCTCTGAGCCGGCAGCCTCCGTCCAACCGGAGGTGCCGGACAATCTGCTGGAGGTGCTTGACGGTGCCTCCATCGACGAGGAGCACTGTACTATTATGAGTATGGTGATCCAGAAGGTTCAGTCCGCCAAGAGCGGACTGAGTGAAGCTTGCGCTAGCCTTCTAGCAGGCTTTGAGGTAAGTAAAAAATATGTAAAAATATAACCGCATAGACAGTAACCCCCGTTGCTCTGTTTGGCGTTCGGAAAGAAAAGCCGAATAGAGGATCTAATAAATTTCGCAGGAGTCTAACAACAACGAGTCAATATGCGTATGCAGGCTTCGCTGCTAGCCACCACCGCTCTAACTGCGGAGGTGGGTGCCCTGAAACAGGGCCTCGAGCGGACCGAGCAAGAGCTCGGCCTTGCAAAAAGGCAGCTCGAGGAGAAAGAAGGTAAGAAATACCTTACAGAAAAAATGCCTATAAAAAGACGTGATTGCAAAAAATAACAGGATTGTACTGCTTATTGTAGGGGCCACGACTGAGGTGGCGACCCTCAAGCAGGCACTGTCCGAGGCCGAAAAGAAAACGGCCGCGGAGTGCACCGAGCGAGAGAAACTTGAGGCCCAGGTCGGCGAGGTGCAGCGGGAGCTTCAGGCTCTCATGAAAAAACATGAGAGTTTGGAGCTTGTGTCCAAGACGCAAGCGTCCGAGCTCGCGGCAGCCCTTGAGACTGCCAAGTCTGCCAAGGCCGAGGCCCAAAAGACCCTCCAAGAGTTGGAGGAGATGAAAAAGATAGCGGTGGGTAAGGCATTCTTTATGCAAAGCAGAAGTATAAAAGTAAAGTACTTGTTACTTACCCGAATCCGGAGCTCTCCAGGGGCATTCGCAGATCTTCCCCGCAGCGTATCCGACGCCGCCGCATTCTACCAAGCTGAAGAGGGCAGCTCGACAGAGAAGATGTTCTGGTCTCAGTATGTTGAGGCCGGACACCCTGTGCCCTTGAGCGACCAGCTGAAACAGCTGGTCGAGCTCCACAAGGCGGCCGAACAGGCCATGAAGGGCTTCATAGTTTGGCTGTGGCCCGGAGAGGCCCTACCTGGGAGCTACTTCGGGCTGGTGTGGCGACTGGTGGAGGCCTGTCCAAGGCTCGAGGTCATCAAGCACTCCGTCTGCATCGAAGGTGCCCGTAGGGCCCTTGCCCGTGCAAAGCTGCACTGGGGTAAGCTGGACGGTGAGAAGCTTGTGAGGGACGGGCCGCCGCTGAGGAAGGAGCATCGCAAGCCCGAGAACTACTATAAGGATGTTCTTGCGGGTGCCCGCCTTGTGGCGGATGAATGTACCAAGGATGTAATTTTTGAATGAACTCGCTCGTGTTTATCCTGTGCGCTGAAAACTTGTCCATATGCGACAAGCAATGCTTGTTGAATTTAAAATATTACTTTCTGTGCGGCCATTTATCAAAAAATTGAGAGATGGCCAGTCGTCGGCTTCTGCCCCCTTGCCACTAGTGCCGGGGTGTTCGGGATAAACCTGAGCACTCTTTTTCCCATAGTTGGGTCCTTCGAGGGAAGCGCTCACCACAACGAACCAGGCAATCGGACTATAATGCTTGAACACTCTCACTTAGCCATAGAACTCTATAACTTTAAATTTCGGCGAAGCCCCTAGTTCGGAAGACCGAGTTCGGGGCGCTATCCACGCCTTGGCCGGACAAAGCCAGCTCCTCGCTCGAAGCGGCATAAGCCTTTAGGGACTCGAAAAACCTCTCGAACAGCGACCGGTCTCTCGCCACATCATGACAGTCAGTTTTAGCTTTCTCCACTGAGGTGCTTAACCCAGCTCAACCGGGGCACAATCGCAGTGGTTCTCCTAGTGCTACCTTAGCCGATATAGCGGAACGTAAGGCACCAAAACATAGGAGCCGGGCAAACCCAACTATTGACCCAAATCATGATTCGGAGCCGATGCATATAGTGCTATAAGTTCGGGGTGCTGAACTTGTGAAAGTGTACAGACTTCTCACGCCATATTTGTGGGTACTAAAGCCCCTGGCGTATTTTGCCGTACCACAGTGTACAGGTGCAACATGTCATAAACATATATATGAAAAGATGATAATGCAAAAAATAGACAGGAAGCTATGCATTGTTTATAGAGAGGCTATGTATCAAAGCCGAACGATACAAATAGTGTGGTAAGCAAAAGATATTGGACTATTTAGTATGTCCTGACCAGGGGCAGGCCGCGGAATTGTATTTAAAACAGGTATACCGCTCGTAATAGAGACCACCTGGGAGTTCCATAATGCGGCATGGCTTGTCTGCTTCCATGGATCTTGCATCGTTTGTGCGGCAGTCGAATTGCCGAACAAGTCGTCCAAAGTATGGAGTCCTGAAAGTAAGAAAAAATTAAAAAAAGAATCCGGCAGCCCCTAGTACGTTTTAAGCCGTATTTTGGGCATGTCGTTATTGTGCCCCTTCCCATGTGCCCATGGTATTTCAAGGGCGTAGTTATGTACATGAGGTACTGGTTTCGCTATGTCGTGAGAGCTGGGGTTGGGGCCGTATTGCTACGCTTGTTCGAAGTGTGCCAGGCGGTCCTGCTGTGGGTTACTCCGGGCGCGCTTGGCAGTGTCTGGCTTTTTAACGGCCGGACTGGAGAGAGCGTTCGGTGTTTCCATTGACCGTGATTACTCCTCGAGGGCCTGGCATCTTGAGCTTGAGATATGCGTAGTGCGGCACCACATTGAACTTTGCGAATGCGGTTCGTCCGAGCAGGGCGTGATAGCCACTGCGAAATGGGACTATATGGAAGATTAACTCTTCGCTTCGGAAATTGTCCGGGGATCCGAAGACCACGTCAAGTGTTACTGAGCCTGTACAGTTGGCTTCTACACCTGGTATAACGCCTTTAAAGGTTGTTTTTGTGGGCTTACTCCGTGAGGGATCTATGCCCATTTTCCGCACTGTATCCTGATAAAGCAGGTTCAGGCTACTGCCGCCGTCCATGAGGACTCTTGTGAGATGAAATCCATCGATGATTGGGTCGAGAACCAATGCGGCGAAGCCGCCATGATGGATGCTAGTGGGATGGTCCCTTCGATCAAAAGTGATCGGGCAGGAGGACCACGGGTTGAACTTTGGGGCGACTGGCTCCATCGCGTATACATCCCGTAGCGCACGCTTCCGCTCCCGCTTGGGAATGTGGGTTGCGTATATCATGCTCACCGTCCGCACTTGTGGGGGAAAGCCCTTCTGTCCATTATTGTTCGGCGGCTTGGGCTCCTCCTCGTCGTCGTTGTGCAGTCCCTTGTCTCTGTTTTCGGCCCTTAACTTGCCTGCCTGCTTGAACACCCAACAATCCCTGTTACTGTGATTGGCTGGCCTTTCGGGGGTGCCATGTATCAGGCACAAGCGATCGAGTATTCGGTCCAAACTGCATGGACCCTGAGTATTCTTTTTGAATGGCTTTTTCCGCTGACCGGATTTATAGCCTTTGAATCCGGCATTGACTGCCGTTTCTTCATTGCTGTCGCTGCTAACATGGCGTCTTTGCTTATTCCGACGTGTCCTGCCACTTTTGTCCTTGGTATCCGAATTACCAGGGTTCTTTGATAAGTTGTTACTGCGAGCTAGCCAGCTATCTTCTCCCGCGCAAAAGTGGGTCATGAGTGTCGTGAGGGCTGCCATAGATTTCGGCTTTTCCTGTCCCAGGTGCCGGGCAAGCCATTCGTTGCGGATGTTACGCTTGAAGGCTGCTAGGGCCTCTGCGTCCGGACAGTCGACTATCTGATTTTTCTTTGTTAGGAACCGTGTCCAGAATTGTCTGCCCGATTCCTCTGGCTGCTGAATTATGTGGCTTAAGTCGTCGGCATCCGGTGGTCGCACGTAAGTGCCCTGGAAGTTGTCGAGGAATGCGGGTTCCAGGTCCTCCCAAGAACCGATTGAGTCTGCTGGCAAGCTGTTAAGCCAATGCCGGGCCGGTCCTTTAAGTTCGAGCGGGAGGTATTTGATGGCGTGTAGATCATCGCCGCGTGCCATGTGGATGTGAAGGAGATAATCCTCGATCCATACCGCTGGGTCTGTTGTGCCATCGTATGATTCGATGTTTACGGGTTTGAAACCCTCTGGGATTTTATGATCCATTACTTCATTCGTGAAGCATAGCGGGTGTGCGGCACCTCTGTACTGGGCTATATCACGACGCAGCTCGGAAGAGCTATGTCTGTTGTATTCGGCCCGGCCGGATTTGTTGTATCCGGAGTGAAGATCATCGTCACGTGTCGTAGGGCGCCTGCGCGATCCGTAGATCGATCTTGTTTGTCTTGCCTTATCCTCCAGTATGTCTCGCAGGTCGGGCGCATTTTCCCGTGCCTTATTTGAGCGGCGTCGGGGCATGGCTTGGGTGGAGGGCCGAGAGGCCACTCTGTCGCGGCCGCGACGTGGCTGGTCAGCCATGTCATGCGCTGGTGATGTAGGTGCTTCCTCCTCTGATCGGGGTAGCGGCCTACACTTCGGGTAATTCTTGGAGGGGCATTCGAGTTCATACTCTTCGGCCGCAAGGACTTCAGTCCATCTGTCAGCTAGCAAATCTTGGGCAGCTCTAAGTTGTTGCTGCTTTTTCTTGAGGCTGCTTGCCGTGGCTAAAAGCCTGCGTTTGAAACGCTCTTGTTCGGCGGGGTCTGATGGTATGACGAATTCGTCGTCATCGAGGCTTGCCTCGTCTTCGGAGGGAGGCATATAGTTATCATCCTCGACCTCTCGGTCTGAAGCTCTCTCATGAGGGCTGGCTTTTCCATCTTCCTGTGCTGAATCTTGCTGAGGTGGGTGTTCTTCGGTACTATCCGGGGTAGTATTATCTCCCGTGCCGGAATCACCGTTTTTGCTTTGGCGGGATTTATAGCGGCGCCACTAACGCCGGCGCTTTGGCTGTTTCTTGGGGGTGTCATCCCCCACTGTTCCATCGCCATCTCCGTCTTTTGGAGTATCCACCATATATATGTCATATGACGAGGTGGCCTTCCAGCTCCCTACAGGTGCTGGTTCCTGTTCGTCTCCTACATCGTCGTCCATACCGTCGATGTCTTCAGAGTCGAAGTCAAGCATGTCGGTTAAATCGTCGATAGTGGCTACAAAGTGGGTGGTGGGTGGGCTTTGAATTTCTTCATCGTCCGTATCCCATCCTCGCTGACCATAATCCGGCCAGCGCTCTCCTCATAAAGAGAGGGACTTAAGAGAATTCAGGATGACGCCAAAAGGCGAGTGCTGAAAGATGTCTGCGGCGGTGAACTCCATTATCGGCGCCCAATCGGATTCGATTGGCAGGGGCGCGGGGGGTTCGGAGTCCGGGGAGGAGTCCGGATCCTCGGAGTCACGGGTCATGCAGAGTGCGGGGCTAGCGTTCGGCTCGATCGCCTTTGAGATCGCAGCCCCCGAGGTGACGTCCAACCGCTCGTCCTCGATTGGTGCAATAGGCTCCCAGTTAGGGGTCGGAACCGATGCGTGTGCGGCCTCCAGGGCACTGCCGGAGGCAGAGCTAGATCATGCCCCTTGAGATAGTGCGGCGCGCTTGGCCGTGGCTTGAACCCGTCGAAGATCAAGTCTCCGCGGATGTCAGCCGTGTAGTTTAAGCTTCCAAACCTGACTTGATGGCCAGGGGCGTAGCTTTCGATCTGCTCCAGGTGGCCAAGTGAGTTGGCCCGCAGAGCGAAGCCGCCGAAGACGAAGATCTGTCCGGGGAGAAAAGTCTCACCCTGGACCGCATCGTTGTTGATGATCAAAGGAGCCATTGGGCCTAAAGGCGACGACACAGAGGAACTCTCAATGAAAGCACCAATGTCGGTGTCAAAACCGGCGGATCTCGGGTAGGGGGTCCCGAACTATGCATCTAGGCCAGATGGTAATAGGAGACAGGGGACACGATGTTTTACCCAGGTTCGGGCCCTCTCGATGAAGGTAAAACCCTACGTCCTGCTTGATTAATATTGATGATATGGGTAGTACAAGAGTAGATCTACCACGAGATCAAGGAGGCTAAACCCTAGAAGCTAGCCTATGGTATGATTGTTGTATATGGTGTTGATTGTCGATGTCCTACGGACTACAACCCTCCGGTTTATATAGACACCGGATAGGGTTAGGGTTACATAGAGTCGGTTACAATGGTAGGAGATCTTGAATATCCGCATCGCCAAGCTTGCCTTCCACGCCAAGGAAAGTCCCATCCGGACACGGGACGTCGTCTTCAATCTTGTATCTTCATAGTCCTGGAGTCTGACTGAAGGTATAGTCCGGCTACCCGAACACCCCCTAATCCAGGACTCCCTCAGGTACCCTACTGTTAAAGAAGACGGGACTCCATTTGACCAAGATGACTTCATTGCCTGTGTGAGGGGAGTTCGACCTCAATCTACCATTCTTGGAGATGAGACCAACTTCGATAAATATCAGCCGGGTTTTGATATGGAGAATAAGAAGATGGCGACTCCCTCTTATAAGGTGAGAGATCTTGTCCCGACGGTTCGTCAGCACACTTTTGGTCCGGAAGTTGACCCGGCCGGCCTGATTGATGATGAGGCGGAGTTCATTGCTTTGAACGGCTTTGACTGGTCCAAGCCTAGCTTCCAATCAGTAGAAGGAGATGAACCGGCGAGAGGAGAGTCATAACCATCTTGTGGGCTCTCAAAGCCTTGTAATAGATTTAGCTTAAAAACTACATGTGTTGCTTATGCCATCGCACACAGAATGTTGCATGTTACTCTTTGCCAGCACATCTTTGATTATATCTGCAATGTTTTAACTTTGCTCCTAGAAAAAATGAAAGAGCTGGCCAATGTTTCTGGACTGCTGGTTTTCATGATCCGGATGATGAGGTTGATGACCCAATCTTTTTGAGAAGTCAATGCTTCCATACACCTGATGACTATCATGCCTTTGGCGGCTTATTGTCAAATATTCAAGTCGGCTTAAATAAAAACCATACTGATAATTTAAATTTGAGACAATAAAAAACCAGTAAGACAAAATAGCAGATTTCCAACAACATAAATTTGGGGGTTTCTGATTCGAATACGATTAGTAAACCGGACCAAAGGGGTTAAGCAAAGATTCGAATACAATCATATAGCCCCCAGTGGCTTTGGCGTTGCGCCGATCAAGAGGGTACCGACAGCTATGTTCTCTTTGGTTCCAATACGACCTATGTTTGAACAGGAAGCCCCCAAATGACCTTGAGAGGTTTTTAACGACCCTGATTCGAATACGATCCAAGTCGGACCCAAAGAGGGGTTAAGCTATGATTCGGATACGATCAAGAAGCCCCCTAGTGAGTTTGGCTTTGAGCCGATCAAGAGGGTTATGACAGCTATGTTCTCTTTGGTTCAAATATGACCTATGTTTGAATAGGAAGCCCCCAAGTGACCATGAGATTTACAGCTAGATTCAAATATGATCATAAGCTGGACCAAAAAGGTTAAGCTCGATTCAGATATGATCAGCTCCTTAATAGTCATGTAAATAGTGAAAATAGTAAAGATATATGATCTTTGAAGAGGAAAAAGGCAGAGGTCCTGCTTTATTACTTATACGTCAAAGTATGTACATGACGAGAGCCGGTAGCTCAGGTGTAGTATGGCCGAAGCTGAGCAATGTTCCACGACCGGCGGGTCTCCTCCTCTGACTTACGTGAGTCTTTGAGCCCTCGAACATCAGTGAGGTAATATGACCCGTTGTTTAAATTCTTACTGACCACAAAAGGTCCTTCCCAAGGCGGGGATAGTTTGTGTGATCCGATAGATCCTGAATGAGCCGGAGCACCAGGTCACCTTCTTGAAAGGTCCTGGACTTAACCCGGCGGTTGTGATAACGGCGCAGGTCCTGTTGATAAATTGCTGATCGAGCCGCCGCCAAGTCTCTCTCCTCATCTAACAAGTCAAGTGCATCATGTCGGGCTTGTTCATTATTAGCTTCAACGTAGGCAGCCACGCGAGGCGAGTCATGATGGATGTCACTGGGCAGCACCGCTTCCGTTCCATAAACCATGAAGAAAGGTGTATAACCTGTAGACCTGTTAGGAGTGGTGTTGATACTCCATAGCACTGAGGGTAATTCCTCTACCCAACAACCCGACATTCGTTGTAAGGGAACCATAAGCCGAGGCTTGAGACCTTTTAGATTTCCTAATTTGCTCTCTCAGCCTGACCATTAGATTAAGGGTGAGCTACGGAAGAAACATCAAGTCGGATATGCTCACGTTGACAAAACTCCTCCATAGCACCTTGGGACAAATTAGGGCCATTGCCAGTGATAATGTTGTGTGGAAAACCAAAGCGAAAAATCACCTTTTTCATGAACTGAACCGCCGTGGCTGCATCACACTTACTCACTGGCTCTGCCTCAACCCATTTTGTGAATTTGTCAACTGCCACTAAAAGATGTCCCTTTTTATCCTTAGACCTTTTGAAAGGTCCAACCATGTCAAGCCCCCAAACTGCAAATGGCCAAGTGATTGGAATCATCCGCAACTCTTGAGCCGGCACATGCACTCGTCGTGCAAATTTTTGACATCCATCACACCTACTGACCAGATCCTCTGCATCAGCGTGAGCCGTTAATCAGTAAAAACCATGACAAAAAGCTTTGGCCACAAGAGACTTTGACCCAGCGTGATGACCACAATCCCCTTCATGGATCTCATGAAGTATTTCTTGACCTTCTTCAGGAGAAACACAACGCTGAAACGCTCTAGTGATGCTGCGATGATACAACTCTCCGTCAGAAATCGTCATTGACTTGGACTGTCGGGTTATCTGTCGGGCTAGGGTCTCGTCCTCTGGCAAATCACCCCGGGTCATGTAAGCCAGGAACGGTAGTATCCAATCTGGAATAACATGAGTAGCCGCCACTAACTGTGCCTCCGGGTCAGGAATGGCCAAATCTTCCTCTGTAGGCAACTTAACAGACGGGTGATGTAAAACATCCAAAAAGGTGTTAGGGGGTACCGGCTTACGCTGAGATCCCAACCGGCTTAAGGCATCGGCCGCTTTGTTCTTTCTGCAGTCAATGTGTTCCACTTGATAACCCTTAAAATGCCCTACAAGAGCGTCGACCTTGCGGCGATAAGCCGCCATGAGAGGATCCTTGGAATCCCACTTGCCTGACACCTGTTGAGCCACCAAATCTGAATCGCCAAGGCACCAGACCCGGCTCAGACTCATCTCTTTAGCCATTCGAAGACCATGGAGCAAGGCTTCATATTCTGCTGTGTTGTTAGTACAAGGAAACATCAATCGCAACCATAACAAAACTTGTCCCCTCGAGGAGAAGTTAAAACAACTCCAGCCCCCGAGCCTTCCAACTGTCTGGACCCATCAAAATGAATCATCCAATATGTGTTGTTTGGTTTCTCCTCTGGCATCTCCAACTCTGTCCAGTCATTAATGAAGTCAACTAGCGCTTGAGATTTGATCACAGTACGTGGCATATACTTCAAACCATGAGACCCAAGTTCAATAGCCCACCTGGCGACTCGTCCTATGGCTTCTCTATTTTGAATGATGTCTCCTAGAGGAGCAGAGCTAACCCCAGTGATTGGGTGACCCTGAAAGTAATGTTTGAGCTTCCAGCTTGCCATGAACACCCCATAAACGAGATTCTACCAATGTGGATATCTTTGTTTAGATTCAATCAGCACCTCACTGACCTAGTAAATCGGCCATTGGACCGGATGTTCTTTGCCATCCTCCTTGCGCTCCACAACAATGGCCACACTGACAGCACATGAGTTAGCAGCTACATATAACAACAATTGCTCTTTCTCAACCGGAGCAGCAAGAACCGGCGGCTCAATGAGCTGTTTCTTCAGATCCTCAAAAGCAGAGTTAGCAGCATCACTCCAGACAAAGTCATCCGCCTTTTTCATCATTTGATACAAAGGCATCGCCTTCTCCCCTAACCGGCTTATGAACCGGCTTAAGGCGGCGACGCGACCCGCCAAACACTGAACGTCATTGATGCACACCGGTTTGGCCAGAGATGTAATTGCCTTAATTTTCTCCGGATTAGCCTCAATACGTCTATTAGACACCAAAAAACCCAAAAGTTTGCCAGCTGGGACTCCAAAAACACATTTGGCCGGGTTAAGCATCATCTTGTAGACCCGGAGGTTATCAAAGGTCTCCTTCAGATTAGTTACCAAGGTTTCCTTCTCTCTGGATTAACCACTATGTCATCCACATAAGCATGAACATTACGCCCAATCTGACTATGAAGACAATTTTGTACACATTGTTGATAAGTCGCCTGGGCACTTTTTAGTCCAAAAGGCATAGACACATAGTAGAAGGCTCTAAACGGAGTGATGAACGCCGTCTTCTCCTGGTCCTTAATTGCCATCTTGATCTGATGATAACCTGAATATGCATCCAAAAAACTCAATGATCTGATCAATACGAGGGAGAGCAAAAGGATCGCCCGGACAAGCCTTGTTCAATCGGTGTAATCCACACACATACGCCAGGTGCCATTCTTCTTGAGTACAAGCACTGGGTTAGCCAACCACTCTGGGTGAAAAACTTCAACAATGAACCCGGTTGCAAAGAGCCGGGCCACCTCTTCTCCAATGGCCATGTGCCTTTCCTCGTTAAACCGTCAAAGAAACTGCCTGACCGGCTTGAACTTCGGATCAATATTAAGAGTGAGCTCAGCAAGTTCTCTCGGGACACCCGGCATGTCAGAAGGTTTCCATGCAAAGATGTCCCGGTTCTCATGGATGAACTCGATGAGCACGCTTTCCTATTTTGGATCCAAGTTGGCACTGATGATGAACTGTTTGGATGAGTCGCCAGGCAAAATATCAACCATCTTGGTGTCATCAACTAACTTGAATTTCAACACCGGTTCATGCTCCGTAGTTGGCTTGTTCAAAGACATCATGTCTGTCGGGTCAACATTATCTTTATAAAACTTTAACTCCTCTATCGCACAAACAGACTCAGCATAAGCGGCATCTCCTTCTTCACATTCTAGGGCTATTTTCCGGCTTCCATGTACTGTGATGGCGCCTTTATAGGCCGGCATCTTGAGTTGTAGATACACATAACACGGCCGAGCCATGAACTTGGCATAAGCCGGCCGTCCAAATAGATCATGATATGGGCTTTTGATTTTAACCACCTCAAAAGTTAACTTCTCAGCCTTGGAATCATATTCATCCCCAAAGGCTACTTCCAGTTCAATCTTACCAACTGGGTATGCCGACTTACCAGGCACAACACCATGAAAAACAGTGTTGGATTGTTTAAGACTCTTATCAGTCAACCCCATCCGACGAAACGTCTCATAATAGAGGATGTTGATGCTACTGCCTCCATCCATGAGCACCCTAGTGAATTTATATCCACCAAACTGAGGTGCCACCACCAAGGCCAAGTGACCCGGATTATCAACCCGGGGAGGGTGATCTTCCCTGCTCCACACAATAGGTTGTTCTGACCACCTCAAATAACATGGAATCGCCGGCTCAACGGCATTGACAGCCCTCTTATGAGCTTCTGGTCCCTCTTGCATAAACTAGTGGTAAATATATGGTACTGCCACTACAAAAAAAGACACATCCGTGACATTTTGGGCCGAAAGAAATTTTTTTTCTGTCATACATATGACACTTCTATGACGATAATTGTGACAAAACCCGGTATCATCATAGATCTGGTGGGCTCCTACTTCTATGACAAAAAATCATGACAGAAAATGGGCTTTTCGTCCTGGGCGGGCCGAAGACACAGCTGCATGACATTCTTTGGGCCGTCCATGACGGAAAAAACCGTGGTAGAAGCGAGGGCGAGGAAAATTTCAGGGAGTTCCCGGTTACGGTGGGAGGTCGGGGGCCGAGCGATGCGCATTTCTCTCGTACGCGTACGCGCGTGTGTGCAAGGCGTTGGCTCTAACTGAACCCGAGCGAGGCGTTGGGCTCTAACTGAACCCGAGCGATTGCACTGCAGGCTACGCGTTACTGAACCCGAGCAATTGATCGATGGCTGTTAATTGAACCCGATCGAGCGATTCCTTCGCTACTGCTGCTAACTAAAGCCGATCGATGCTGCCTCTGGGATGAACAGTGAGCGTTGCGGGGGGAGGGGGTTGGATGAATAGTGAGCGGTGGCGTTGCCTCTTGATGAACAGGACCCCATGGTGTGGTGGAGGGCTGGATGAACAGTAGACGGTGGAGGGGTGGTTGAACAGGACCCCGTGGTGTGGAGGGCTGGATGAACAGTAGACGGTGGAGGGGTGCCCGTGGAGGGGTGGTTGAACAGTAGCCGGTGGAGTAGCGCGCGGTGGAGGCTGGATGAACAGGAGCCCATGGAGGCTGGAGGAGGTCAACGGTAGCCCGTGGAGGCTGGAGGAGGTCGACGGCGGAGATGAACAGTATCCCGTGGAGTCCCGTTTTGCGGTATGCCACACCCCTCCCGATGAACAGGACCCCCGTTTCGACCGTACCGCTCCAATACAAGTCCGTTTCGTCCGTTTTGCGGTACGCCACACCCCTCCCGAGCAATAGGACCCCCGTTTCGACCGTAGGAGGTCCATTTCCTCCGTTTTGCAGCACGCCACACCCCTCCCGATCAACAGGACCCCCGTTTCGACCCTAGGAGGTCCGTTTCCTCCGTTTTGCGGTACGCCAGACACCTCCCGATCAACAGGACCCCGTTCGGAACGTAGGATGTCCATTTCCTCCGTTGTGCGGTACGCCAGGCCTCGTTTCCATCGCCTGTTCCGTCCAAGCCCTCCCGATGAACACGCCCACGCATTCCGTTTCGACCCAGCCGGTTAGCTCCCGCGCGTTCCGTTGCCTCCCAATGAACACGGGCATTCCGTTTCCTCCCCATGAACACGACGCATTCCGTTGCCTCCCCATGAACACGACGACGACGATGTTTCTCCGTTCTGACCCAGCCATGTACACGAGCCCTGGCCGTACGTATGCGCAAGTAGGCATTCGAGACCCCGCCCGTATGTACACATACGTGGCCGTATTTTCTTTCTTGCACCCTGGCCGCTGTACGTACGTGTACATGCTACATGCACGCCTCTACTACGACACATACGCGCCTCTACTACGACACGTGCGCGCCTCTACATCCACCAGTATATATGTACGTACACGTTCGCGACTAGAATGACAACGCTACGTACGCTTCGACCAGGTGGGTCCCGACTATCACGCACTTCCTTGCCTGCGAAGATGTAGCTGGTGGGTCCCAGCAGTTAGGGGGGCGAATCATTTTTTTTGCCCGGACGCACTTCCTTGCGTGCGAAGATGTAGCTGGTGGGTCCCAGCAGTCAGGGGCAAATGCTTTTTTCGTGATATACGGTGGCCCGTCCGGTGGGTCCCCGCTGTCAGGTGGAGGAATAATTATTTTGCACGTAATAAGGAGGCACTTCCTTGCTGTGGCCGTGGACCCAGCTGTCGGCCTCTCCACGTACAGTCCATGTCCGATGGAAGCCTTTCCTTGACCATGTTGACCAAGCCGCGCCAAGAGCACCAGGGCAGTGTACGACGGTGAGGCCTAGGAAGGGGACGACGCGGAGCCGGGGAAGACGCGGCAGTGGATGCCCACGCGTAGAGGAGTACGATGGTTCACTGTTTCGCTGTGGTGTGAGGTTGCCATCGCCGCAGAACAACAGGGGGTGTGGGTGAGTACAGGGATGGCCTGGCCAGTAGTGGGAGTAGTAGGGGCGGTGAGGCCTCCGCCGCATCGCAGCCGGCCACGGGAAGCAGGAGCACGAGGCACGACCAGCGCTGGTTTGGGCGGCTGGAGCAAGAAGACCAGAGGTTGAAGAAGCACTACGGCCGTTGGATGGACATCGTACGGTCACTGGAGGTAGAATCGTGCATATTGACTAAGTTGACAAAGCCCTCTATCCCCGTCAACTTAGTAGTCCCACAAGTCAGCCTGCCACTATACTGGGTCCCAGCTAACAGGGGGGGTATTCATTTTTTTGTGCGTAATAAGGAGGCACTTCCTTGCGTGCGAATATATAGCTGGTGGGTCCGAGCTGTCAGCGGCGGTAACGTTTTTTTTGCAAAATACAGAGGCCCTTTCGGTGGGTCCCTGATGTCGGGTGGAGGAATCATTATTTTGCGCGTAATAAGGAGGCATTTCCTTGCGTGCGGCCGTGGACCCAGTTGTCGGCCTCTCCACGTACAGTCCACTTCAGATGCATGTCGGTCATTGACCATGTTGACCAGGCCGTGCCGAGAGCACCAGGGCGGTGGACGACGAGGAGGCCTAGGAAGGGAACGACACGGAGGCAGGGAAGACTCAGCAGTTGTTTCCCACGCGGAGGGGAGTACGACTGTACGAGGGTTTACTGGTTCGTCTGCCGTCGCCGGAGAATAACAACAGGTGTGGGTGAGTAGAGGGATGGCTAGGCCAGCGATGGAAGTACGGTGGGGCGGTGAGGCCTGCGCGGCAGCACGGCCGGCCACGGGGACGAGGGAACAGGCAGTCCCACCGGCACTTGTTTGAGCGATTGGAGAAGGAAGAGCAGAGATTGAAGAAGCACGACGGCCATTCGATGGACATCCAACAGTCACTGCTTGTGCGTCAACCTTTTTTTAGGAAAGCCTCAAATCTGTGGAAAACAACATACAGCCCATCTGCCATTATTTCTAATAATTTACAGTCCATTTGCTAATTCTTAAGGTTTTTTTGGAGCCCATATTCTTTCTGTTAGCATTACAGCCCATATTGTGGCCACTGTTAAAAATTTATACGAAATTTTGCATATTTCGGTGCGGTCCGAACTATTTTTAATCCCAAAATTTCTACTCACATTCAAACTGATTTTAAAAATAAATGTATGTCAATATAAAATCCAACAAATTCTCCACGCATAAAAATTAATGTAATTTAAAATCTTGAAATGAAATAAAAGATATTTGAAACTAATTGCCGGTTTTATGTGTTTTAAAAATGTACAGCCCATTTCTCATTACTGATCGGCCATTTTCTCGGCCAGCCGAATGAAGCTCTCCTCATCTTGAAAGATTTGCAGCCCAACAGGCCTGACAAAGCGACTTACTTGGCAAATCACAAAAAACTGGGATGTGGTCATGGACCCAGCTGTCAGCCTCTCCACGTACAATACTCTTCCGATGGAAGTCGGTCGTTGACCACATTGACCACGCCGCGCCGAGAGCAAAAAGGCGATGGACGACGAAGAGGCCTAGGAAGGGGACGACGCACAGCCGGGGAAGACACGGCACTGGATGCCCACGCAGAGAGGAGTACGAGGGTTCACTGGTTCGGCTGCGGTGTGAGGCTGCCGTCGCCGCAGAATAAAAGGGGGTGTGAGTGAGTAGAGGGATACCCTGGGCCAGCTGTTGGAGTAGTAGGGGGCGGTGAGGCCTCCGCGGTATCACAGCCAGCCATGAGAGGCAGGAGCACGCGGCATGACCGGCGCTGCTTTGGGCGGCTGGAGCAAGAAGACCAGAGGTTGAAGAAGCACTATGGTCGTTGGATGGACATCGTACGGTCACTGGAGCTAGAATCGTTCATATTGACTAAGTTGAAAAAGCCCTCCATCCTCGTCAACTTAGTAGGCCCACAAGTCAGCCACCCACTATGGTGGTTCCAGTAGTGCTGGGGGAAGAAGACAAGAGATTGAAGAAGAATGTCGGCCGTTGGATGTAAATCCAATGCCTTCTTAGGCTTCGACCTACTGGCCCACATGTCAGCCAGTCCATTTGTTTTTTAGTCCATTTGGTGGGCTGGGTGAAACAATGATGTAGCATCTATGCAGCTCGTTTAAATCCCATTTGCATTTTTCTCGAAATCCGCGGACTTGCTGGGCTGGGTGAAAATATCATGTTGGGCTAGACGGACAAATGTTATAAAAACATAAACAC
The DNA here is from genome assembly GCF_003073215.2 of Triticum urartu. Taxonomy (NCBI): domain Eukaryota; kingdom Viridiplantae; phylum Streptophyta; class Magnoliopsida; order Poales; family Poaceae; genus Triticum; species Triticum urartu. The sequence goes on along the minus strand of NC_053026.1, from coordinate 464,229,198 downwards.
ATGATTGCACTTCAGTAAAATCTTTGCAAGCTTATGTACGCAATCACTAGGAGTTAACTTGCCAAGTTATATATATAAACAATTATTATTATTATTTTGTAAGAACTTTCAACTTATGAAATAAAATATCATTTTAATTTGATGAGTTAATAGTACGTGGGGTATTATTAATTTTTAGGCTAGACGTGGGACAGTTGAGTTGGTTCTAGGGGAAAGTAATGGGAGAAAACTCAGTTTACATCGAAAAAGAAAGTGGGAGAAAATTCAGAGACCTGCTGGGTCCACCTGAGGAGGGGAATATGTTGGGAGGAAGGAGATTCAAACCACGGCAGCCGAGTGAACTAGTTTTTTTTACGGACAAGTGAACTAGTTTACATACATAAGCAAATAGCCACTAAAAAAGCAATCAGGTTAATGGGTTCTTAAAAGAAATATTTCGGACAAACAGATAATTACGACACATAGGCTAATGCATGAAACACTCAGATGATAAAGGTTCTTATAAACAGATAAAGTACAACATCTAGACCTTCCTGGCACGCTTGATCATGACGCTGCGGCTGTCCGTGTACTCGTCGGTTACGGGAAGCATACACACCCTCATGTCCAAGATCTGCCTGTACATGTCGTAGCATGCATATGCGTCCTTGGACGCGTAGGTTATGTAGGCTAGATTCAGAGGTACCTCCCACGTCTTCAGGTCGTCTTCTTTCATGTTGGCGTATCAGGGGTCGATGATGGTCTCAGCGAGGTCAACCACGGAGTCCTTCTCTTGCCCGTTGCTGATGATCTTGTATTGCTTCTGGATGTCAAAAAGCTTGTTGCACCAGATGGACGAATCGTCGCGTTCTTCCTTCTCTCCACTGTAGCGAAGATGCAGTCGGCGCTGCCGATGAAACGGGCGAATGCTCCAGAACCTGGTGCAGCCATAGGACTAAGGCGAGGCAGAACTTCACCGAGTCTGTATCGTTCGTGTACATCACATTCAACTTGGTGCAGCCATAGGACTGAATGGCGAACTCAAAGGGGAACTCCTTGCTAAAGTCCATATCCAGCAGGCTCACCGCTCGGATCGCCCTTGGAGTCTCTTCGAGTGAACGAGTGTGTTGGCAGTGGCAGCAGTTTGTTTTTCAGCTCTTGGGGAACTGGATTCAACAGTAAGCTGAGTGTGTATAGGCGACAACAGTTACTACCCCTCCCTCGTCCGCTGCACGCCCGGCAGAAGATGCACCCTCGGCCACACGTCGGTTCACGAGCGGGTCTGTATTGGTACTGTAATAACAGGAGTTAGTGGTCACTTTACTTAAATTTAATTAGCTTTAATAGAAATTTATACTTAAAACAAGCAATGCATTTGCTCGTTCTATCAGTGCCACAGGATCAACATGCACAACAATTAGAATTATTATTCTCAGGACGCACACGATCAGCACATTTGTCGCACTTTCACAAAGATAATACTACCAAGTTTGAACTGCTTGTTATGGTTGTTGTCCTCTGCATCATCATGTCGTGTTTCCCAGCTTGCAAGATTCAGAACCAACAAATAAGATCCAAATATTAAGTACAACAAAGATGCCTACACATCTCATTGATTCCCATCTTGCAAGATTCAGAACCAACAAATAAGATCCAAATAATAAGTACAACAAAGATGCCTACACATCTCATTGATTCCCAGCTTGCAAGATTCAGAACCAACAAATAAGATTCAAATAATAAGTACAACAAAGATGCCTACACATCTCACTAATTCCCAGCTTGCAAGATTCAGAACCAACCCATTAGAGCCTTTTGATAAAGTGAATATCGAGATTAAATCCATCTTGGCTAGCCATGTCATACAATCAAAGAACTTGGCGAATGCTCTTGACCGTCACAACATCTGTAGTTGAGTATTCCTGTTTTCACAGCATGTTTGCACAGCACAAACATGGAGACAGGAGAGCATGATTTCGCTTTAATAGCGGCCTCCTTGAACTCAACATCCAGCTCTGCTTGGATGAGGTCTGCCTGGAGTTCCGTGATTCAATTCATGCGCCTTTTTCTGCAGTTCACCTGAAATGAAGCAAAGATTGCATCATTAAGCTAGCAAGAAGTACTTGCTCTTGTGAGCTGGCAGGTTCTTCTTTAGTAGTTGCACTAAAATTGAGGAACATTAAGGTTGGCTGTCCGGCTCATGTAAGGTGCAACTATAATTTTCTTATCCTTTTGTGCAGTTCCACTAAAATAAAGTGCCATTGTGGTGACAGTGACGGCTCCATCTTGCAAAGGCTAATAAAATGTTGCACGAGATTACCAGCAGAACTTGACGGAGATTTTGGAGACTCCAATCACCATTTTGTGCAGGTCCACCAAAATTGAGAGATGTTGCCCACGTGACATTTTAGTTGAACTGCACAAGATACTCATTCCAAAAAAAAGTGTTTTGTGCAGTTCACCAAAAGGTCACAATAGCAACAAGGTGAAATGGATATCCATATCTGCACAAAAAGATAGAAAGTAAACAGTTGCTGGTCAATAAGAATATACGAAACATATACAAAATGAAAAGAAGCATCTTAATTATGTTCATGGCAATCACGCAAGGACAGTAGAAATTTTAAAACGTCAGCAATGCTTCATGTTACCAGAAGCATTACGATCAACAATGAGATTACTCAAATATGGGATTACTTTAATGGTGGCATTGCTTGTTTACCAAACACGGTAAATCAACAGCAGCTAAAGAGTTGGTTTAACGGCATGGGACTGTGGGGACACCAGGACACTCAGCAGCGTAAAGGAGCAACTTACTTATCATACGGGGGAAAACAATAGGAGTGCCATTTGTAACTCAGTTTAATTGCATCTTATCACTGGAGGCATTAGATTAACAATAACACCGGTTAGACATGTCCCTAAGGTAACAGTGTGATCACTTCATTTTACATGCGCCCTTACATTAACAACAGCAAAAGGTTGGTATAAGGACATGCGACAGTGGACGCATCAGCACAATGTACCTACAAGGAGGAATAAAGTGGTGATGCCGAGTTTGTTCATGCTATGTGAGGGCAGCAAATCTAATCCTATAAAGTGGTGATGCCGAGTTTGTTCATGCTATGTGAGGGCAGCAAACTTAATCCTGGATACCTTGTACTATGTCAGGGCAGCAAATCTAATCCTGGAGACCTTTTACTATGTGAGGGCAGCAATCTAATCCTGGAGACTTTTACTATGTGAGGGCAGCAAATTCAATCCTGGAGACCTTACTATGTGAGGGCAGCAAATCTAATCCCAGACCTTACTATGTTAGGCAGCAAATCTAATCCTGGACCTTTTACTATGTGATGGCATCAAATTAATCATGGACATATACTCTGTTGACTTGTCCACCAGCCGCCACTTTCTATCCTTTTTTCAACCAATAATAGATCTGTTCCTTATCCAGTTTGTACTGCGTTTTCCCATTATTTCCCTTTTCAACCAAGAGACCGGTTGGGTATCCGGTCTCTACTACTTTCACCATATTATTTCCTCTTTGAATCAAGTCCTAGATTCATGATACAACTTTCCCCTTTCTCGTTGTTTGAACAAGTCCTAGATTCGAATGCATGAAGTAGCTTTACCTCTAATAACTAAAAATTTAGGTGCTTGGAGAGTTTGATGGGAGTAGAAAAAGATGCACATGCAGACCCATGGGGAGTGGGGCAGTAGAGCAAGAGTCCGCTTTCGAAGAACTTATACCTGAGGATCGCCGGATGTCGGCGCAGCAGGTCGGATCTGCGGAACAATACACAGGGAAGGAAGAAGGGTCGGAAGACTCCCGAAGTTGGCTCTGTGTCGGAGAGAACGACACGGGCAGAGGATCGGGCCCCTCCGGCAGCTGTGGGTTTCCTCCCTTAGCGGCGATGACCGCGTGAACGATGCCTGTGGTCGCCAGCACCGTTTGGAAACGCTGCACGGTGCAGGGCCGCAGGCCGGCGCCTTGGATGATTTGGCACAGCCGACTGCCGCTCTTGTCCATCGCCTCCATAGGTGCTCGTGGCTTCTGGTCACTTGGTCTTGGATTGGAGTGAGCAGTGTTGCGCAGAGACTTGGGAGTAGATGGATTGGAGTGGTGGGGCTATACTAGCAAGTAGTTGTACGTACTAGTACAATAGTGGGCTCACATAGCAATTTTGTCTCATGCAAGAGCCTGGCTATATGTGTGCTCCAATGTTCGCAACTGCAACGTTCGGTTCAACTGCAACGTTCGGTTTGCGCTTGGCTCTTCGCCTCTTTGAGAAGACGAACAATGATGTTACTACTACTGCTTCTACAGTGTCGAATCCACTGCTGCATGTCCGTCCAGCACGAGCGGGACGGTAGCTTGTTGTAGAAGTACTACTAAGCAAAAGCATGTCCTCGTTTGCGAGCAACCGCGCGCATGGGTGAGGGAGAAGGCGTGTAGTAAAATCAAGCTTCTCCTCGTTGTACGAGTTGACGCGACACATCATAGTAGTGGCCCCACATGCTTGCCTCTAAACTTGGCTGAAAGACCCGCAGTGTACAATATATTTGCTGCAACCTCTAACATTTACCCACCAAAAATTAAAATATATGTGGCTGTATGCATCGTTCTGATGCAGAGGCCGGGGAGTCCCCCCTTTTCAAAAAAAACAAATTAAAATATATATTCCTGCCTTGACTAGATGAGCGTGCAAACTACAATCACCAGGGTGTCAGGTAGGGCCAGAAGACTATTTTAATTTTTTTTAAAAACTTCGAGACGGCCACATGGCATGGAGCCGACCCCAACGATTTTAAGCTTACAGGCACGGTACACGCTATCCTAGACTACTCTACACATGAAACTGCCACACGAGCGTCCGGGCTGCGCTTGGCTCTTCGCCTCTTCGGGAAGTCGAACAATGGTGGAGTACTACTGCACTGGAGGAGTACTACAGTACGCTTCTGGCCATCTGACACCGATTGAACTGCTGCATGTCCACTACGTGCGGGAGGGAGAGCGTGTAGCAAAAGCTTCTCCTAGTCTTGCTAGCCACCACGCTCATGGGCGAGGGAGGGACGCTCCTGCCTTTGCGTGTATGACAGGTGGGCCCGACAGGTGTGTGGCCAACATGTCATACAGCCAAAGGCAGGTGCAGTTAAGTCCGCGAGGGAGAGGATAATCAGACTTCTCGTTGATGTACGAGTTGACGCGACACATCAACGCACTACACTCGATATATTTCAATAATTTGCGTTTACCGATGCATTAATTACAATGCATGCATGCATGCCGTGACTCTCCTTTTGATACTCCCTCCGGTCCTTTTTACTCTGCATATTAGGTTTGTCTGAATTCAATCTCATCCAACTTTGACCAAATTTATACAAAAAATTATTAACATTCACATAACAACATATTTATTATTAGATCCATCTTGAAATATATTTTCATATTATATTTATTAGATGTTATAGATGTTAATATTTTTTAATATAAATTTGCTCAAACTTAGCAAACTTTGATTTCAGACAAAGCTAATGTGCAGAGTAAAAAGGACCAGAGGGAGTACTTGCATGTGTTGATTTAATGCACCTTGAAATAGTATAAAATATGTGACGGTAAAGCTTTGTAATACCCCGGCCCAAGTCGAGAGATGGTTGTGCACGAGGAGGGCGAGATCATGCAACCCGAACAGGACCCGATGATGGAGCTCTCTAAGGTCTCGATGGACCTCACCGTGCTCCACTGCCCCTTGCGCCTCCGCCCCTTGACGCCTCTAGTGTATGAGGTTCAAATACACCTCGTCCGTTCGGTTGATTGAGCAAGGTGCAAGTTTCTTTATTGATGTGCTGTTCGATTGATTTCTGCAGTGCAAGGGAAGGCACCTGGCCTGCGCGGACTGCCGCGTCGAGCGCCCCGGGAACCAGCGGTAGTGCCAGAAGTGCAAGCACGGCGGTGGCTTCGACGTGCGGAACATGGCGGCGGACTCCATCCTTTCGTTGGTGAGGGTGGAGTGCCCACACGAAGGCTGTGGGCTCTACATCACTTACCACAAGCTTGCCGATCACCAGAGCGTGTGTCCGCTCGCACCCTGCAAATGCCCCGTGCCCGTCTGCGGCTACGAAGGCCCGCCGCCGGCGCTCTACCACCACATCAGCACCGCGCATCCCATGCCCGTGCACAGGATCCAGTACAGCAAGGTGCTCCAGCTGCAAGTGCCACTGTCGGAGCCACGGCTCTTGCTGTTCGCGGAGGAGGACCGCCGCATGTTTTGCTTGGTCAGCGGCGTGCTAGACATCGGCGCGCCTATCATTGTGTCGGTCATCTGCATCAGAGCGGGGGCGTCCCCACTGCCGCACTACGTGGCCAAGCTGTGGGCAAACAGCCCGCCAAGGGAGCCCAAAGGCACGACCGACGCCGTCAAGGTGGAAATGGAGGTGACAAGCAGCAAGGATCCCGGCGACGTCGACGTGTAGGAGCTGACCTTCTTGACAGTATCGCCCAAGCTGCTGCCGGGGCTAAGCTTGTGTCCCTCCACATTCAAAATGACAAGCTCACGTCCTAAATGTTTCTACAGTGCCTTATGTTTATCTTAGTGATATGCTAATATAGGGATTTCCTTGGTCTACTTTAGCTTAAGAAATGGTGGGTTTTGGTGGCGATGCAGAAATTACTTCGACATCAGATCAGTAATTTCCAACAGTCGAACGGATAAGAAGTACTACTTGTCATCAAAATGGATAAAAAGGAGATGTATTTAGACGTATTTTAGTTCTAGATACGTCCCTTTTTATCCATTTTGATGACAAGCACTCCCTCCGTTCCAAAATACATGACTTCCATTTGTCAAAATATAGATGTATCTAGACATGTTTTAGTATATAGGTACATCCACGATAGAGCCAATCGGATGGTTGAGAACACTACAATTCATAGCTACAGATGCATGTGTGACTCCCAGATGCAGAGGCCGTGGGTCATCATCCTCCTTTTCATGAAAACACAGACGCGTGTGTGAGAGGACGAGTGCGTGCGTGCACCTTTTCTCTTCCTGTATAACGTACTACTAAACTCAGAGTACAAGTTTTTGTGGGTGGCACGATGGTTCGTGCGAGAAGTCCCGAGAGCTAGGTTTAATGCGTCTGGAAAAAAGACTAGCCTAGAGCTCGCCATGCGGCTATTCCTGTCGAACGCCTCATTAACCGTAAGATATGTATACAACGGTGCCAGTTATTGCACGTACACAGCAGTACTCCCTCCTTTCCGGTTTATAGGGCTTAATTCAAAAATCTCACCAACCAAGATGGTGAGTGGTGGAATATTTTTTGTAGTTAGCAAAAGCACCTAATTAATGCTCTTGTTTTTCTCAAAAAATTATGTTTATCAATGCATTAATTGCAATGCATGCATGCATAAAGTACATGCATTGGTCAATTTTCTCTTAATACTTGCATGCAATGATTTAATGCACCTTGGAATCTGAACATGTGTTGGGGAACAACCAAATTGAGCCTGATAAAATGGAAAAACTAAAATTTGAATTGCAAATTACTCCACACTATATTGAATTGCAAACCTGTTCACACCGATCACAACCTAAACGGTTTCCCACTTAGGAGCGTATTAGTACCACGCTATATTGAATTGCAAACCTGTTCACATCGATCACAACCTAAACGGTTTCCCACTTAGGAGCGTATTAGTACCACGCTACTCCCTCTGTCCGGGTTTATTAGGCCTAAAGACAATTTCTCTTAGACCAAGACACATAGTAATTTGCTCACAATAATTCTTTCATTTCACTCCCAATGCACTCTCTCACATGCATGCAGCCAATGAAAAAGCACGCATGAAGTATATTAATTTTTCAGCCATGGCACCAACAACAATGTCTTTCAATGCAACCAATGAAATGGTTGCATGCATGCACCTTTCCAAAGCGGGGCCTTACAAAAGGGGAGTATATTGAATTGCAAACCTGTTCACACCGATCACAACCTAAACGGTTTCCCACTTAGGAGCGCATTAGTACTCGCTTATAAATACTAGTATGCCAAGATGACTGCACATTCCTCCTCAACTCCTCATCCAAGAAAGCAAACAAGTCATTCAGCATCCTTCCCTTGCGTCTGCCATGGCCAGCGTGAGTTCTGGGTCGAGAGATTGCCAACAGGGAGAGGCGAGCATGGAAGCGGAAGCACGAGAGAGGTCCCGCCTCACTGCGAGAGCAGCCGACATGTCCCGCCGCACGGAAGTAGAAGCACAGAGGTCCCGCCGCACCGATGAAGTAGCACGGAGGTCCCGCCGCGCTGCTGATGTAGCAGACTGGTCCAGCCGTGCCGCGGAAGCAGCAGAGATGTCCTGCCACGCCATGAATGCAGCAGAGATGTCCCGCCGCGCCGCGGCGGCCTGGGAAAATTTCTCGCGGGTAGGCGATGACTTTTATAGGCGCATGCATGCGATCGTCCATAGCCAGATGGATCAGATCTCCGGCTCGGTGAGGTTGCAGGATGACATGATAGCCTCATTTGAACAGTCTACGAGCGTCATCCGGCAACTAAGGGAGGGCAATGAGAGGCTCCGGGCCGAGCGTGACCTGCTGAGGGAGAAGATCGTCCGAAGTGCAGACTAGCAGGAGGAGACCAGTGCCTTGTTGGAGAGGACCGGCATCATCGTCAAGAAACTTCTGGACGAGAATGATATGATCCGCAACGAGCGCCAAAGGCTTGTGGAGGAATCCGTGGATGTTCTCAAGCAGCGTCTTGAGGACACGAAAGAGCTCATTGCCGCTCGCCGCGGAGACTAGTTTCCTTGTTTCTTTTGATGTAATAATCGGTTTAGGATGTGGATTGTGTCGTCGGTTGTGAAATGTTGGGTTCTAGCGTGGATGTTTGGCCTTTGTTGGCCTCTTGGGATGTTTCGATTTCAATCTGGTAGCTTTTAGTCCTTCGTGTTAGGCTGGAGTTGTGCTGAACTTCTTGTGAATTGTGGTGGTTTTCAGTAATGAAAATAAGAAGGGCAAGCCCTTCTTTGATCAAAAAAAAATTTAATTGTCCTTATATATTCATCAGTCTTGCTATAAGTCGCAGTAGATGCTATATAGGTCCGTCGGATCTTACATCAAGATCCGTGCTTTCAGATTTTCTTTTTTTCTCTCTTAAATCTCAGTCGAGTGAGACATAGCCACACCATTAAACAGAGGCTCGGGCGCCATTAATGGAGACCTTGGGAGAGAGGTGGACGGCAGATGGAGGTCAAAGGGCTCTCCTCCTGATAATAACGCGCAGGGGTCTGATCGCAGGCCTCTCGTACTCAAATAGCTACCTTGCACGGTGCCACCTAGCTAATAAAAAATGGGGACGCGTGGCGGCACGTAAATGGTACTAGTAACTAGAACGCCCACGGTTTCAATAATACTTGTGTTTTTGATTGTATCGTGACAACACTTGTTCCAAAATGACTTTGTTGATTGTTAATGTGTGCGCCTTCGCAAATCGGACTGCAAATTTACCACAGCATGTTGGTGCCATGTCATGGCACCAAGCCAAGTTTCATTATTTTCATGCGTGTTTTGGATTTACAGGAATTAAAAAACTAAGATTCTCAATGTTTCCACCCCAGCCACGACGCCCAGAATTTTGAATTTCATTCCCATTTCTTGCATGGAACCTAGAAATTTACCCGAGGACACACATGTGATTTTTCAACCAACTTTGGTGCACTGGAACATGTTCTTGTATTTCAAATTTGAATTATGCACACAAAGGTGACACGTTCCCTCCCAGAACCACGAGCCTTCTTGAGAGAAGCTCTGATTTGCAAGAAGCTTATACCAAAATTTGTTCCTATTCGGCCAAATTTTTTTACCACGGCATGGTACTACCATGACATGACACCATGCCAAGTTTCATGATTTTAAAACCAAGTTTCTCAATGTTCTCGACCGAGCCACGATGCCCAGATGTTTGAATTTCATTCTCATTTTTTGCATGGGACCTACTCCCTCCTTCCATCTATATAGGGCCTAATGTGTTTTTCAAGACATCTTTGACTATTGACAAGATTAATAGAACATGAGATGTATACTATGAAAATTATATTATTGGAAGCTCATTTGACATACAAATTTGAATGTATGCTTTGTGTAAGTTGCATGTCATATATTATTGCTCTAACGTTTGGTCAAAGTTAGCCTCAAAAAACACATTAGGACCTATATAGATGGAAGGAGGGAGTAGAAATTCACCCGAGGACACAAATGTGATTTTTCAACCAACTTTGGTGCACGGGAGCATGTGCTTGTAGTTCAAATTTGAATTATGCACATTAAATGACCAAAAACTCAATTAATGTGTAAATAAGGCCAAACGAAGCCGGAATAATTCCAAAATTTAACAGGGCACTCATGTAGTTCTATGTTGCCTTTGTAAATAAACTCAAGGGGGACAACATATATTGTTTCGCACTCAAAGGTGGCACGTTCCCTCTCAGAACCACGAGCCTTCTTGAGAGAAGCTTCGGTTTGCAAGAAGCTTATACCAAAATCTGTTCCTATTCGGTCAATTTTTTTACCCCAACATGGTAGTACCATGACATGACATCCATGCCAAGTTTCATGATTTTCAGATGTGTTTTGGATTTACAAGAATTTTAAAACCAAGTTTCTCAATGTTCTCGGCCGAGACACGATGCCCAGATGTTTTAATTTTATTCTCATTTCTTGCATGGGACCTAGAAATTCACCCGAGGACACAAATGTGATTTTTCATCCAACTTTGGTGCACGAGAGCATGTGCTTGTAGTTCAAATTTGACTTATGCACATTAAATGACCAGAAACTCAATTAATGTATAAAAACGACAAACGAACCTGGAATAATTCCAAAATTTAATAGGGCACTAATGTAGTTCTATGTTGCCTTTGTTAAGAAACTCAAGGGGGGCAGCGTATATCGTTTCACACTCAAAGGTGGCACGTTCCCTCTTAGAACCACGAGCTTCCAAATCGGCCCAATTTTTTACCACAACATGTTAGTGCCATGGCATGACACCATGCCAAGTTTCATGATTTCTAGGCGAGTTTAGGATTTACATGAATTTAAAATCAAAGTTTCTCGATGTTCCCGGCCGAGTCATGACGCCCAGATGTTTGAATTTCATTCTCATTTCTTCCATGGGACCTAGAAATTCAACCATGGACACACATGTGATTTTTCAACCCACTTTGGTGCACCGGAGCATGTGCATGCAATTCATATTTAGATTATGCACATTAAAAGTCCAGAAACTCAATTAATGTATAAAAAGGCCAAATGAACCCGAAATAATTCCAAAATTTAACAGGGCACTCATAGTTCTATGTTGCCTCCGTAAATAAACTCATGGGGAGGCAGCGTATATCGTTTCGCACACAAAGGTGACACGTTCCCTCTCGGAACCACGAGGCTTGTTGAGAGAATCTCTGGGTTTGCAAGAGGCTTATACCAAAACTTGTCCCAATTCAGCCAAAAATTATACGTATGAAAACAAGGTTTAGATTATCACAAACATCTCGCTACCTAGACCAATAATGTACTATGATTTGAATTCAACATAAAATGGATACAAATATTTGAATTGGAGAGCGCATGGTACATGTAGTTCATAGTGAAATATGATTACTGCTATATGTATGTTTTTTATTATCAAGATAATATTTAAATTATTGTATAACTTGACAACAATCGTATTCAAATAAGGAAAATTGATTCAAGTTTAGTCCATATGGTAGACACAATATATATGTTCACATGGTGGAGTAAAATGTTCATATATGATGGAAGATCAAAATGTACGACTACATCAATTATAAACCGCAAGGTCACCTAACGATATATTCGAATTCAACATAACGTGGATTCAAAAATTGAAATTTGAGATCATGGCATCTGTAATCATATAAAAAGGGACATTACTCTTTCTTTGGTGGGAATTGATTTGTTTTTTGTGGTTGTTGAAGGAAGTGCGAACCGATTTGGTATTGTGCAGGGTAATCTTGTTCTCCCGAATTTTTTACATTTTTCTTGTAGTTTTTTCATTGGCATCTATAGCAATATAGTAAAAGGGGACATGACTCTCTTGTGTCTTGTATTAATTGTTTTTTTACACATTAAGTTTGTTCTGCCGAACAAGGAATCCGCACCTTGTTATCCCGAAATTTTCAAGCTCGAGTATCTTTTGTCTCACCTGCTTTGAAACTCCGGCTTCTTCAAACCGCGCCGCGCCTTGTTATCCTGAAATGTGGACGTGCGCGAGAACTCCCTCCTCATCCGAAATCGCTCCCGCAACCCAGACACGCGAAATCACCCTTCTACCCCTCAGCCGGAAATGAAGCTCCACATCGCGGTGTCAAAACCGGTGGGGGTACGCTGGTAACTCACCCTACATTTCGGACAAGCGCGTCCCTAAGCTTGGCTCCCCCTCCCCCTTCGCCCCCCATTCGTACACCGAGGCCGCCAAAACCCGCGAAACCCCACACTCCTCCATCAGCCTCCCGACCACTGCCCAGCCGGAGACCCTTCCCCGACTACGTCGTCCACCGCAACAGCTCGCCGTCCCTCATCCACTGCACCGGATGAGGATCTGTTGTCGATCTCGTCGTCCCGCCGGATCAGCCGCCCCGTCCTCCACCTCCAAGGAGCTGCCCCGACGTTCGCCTCGTCTATCGCGCCACCTCAATCCCCACAGCGCCATCTTGACCTGCCCCACCGGAACCGCAGCACCCTCACCAATTCCTCCAATGAAGCCGAGGCCAACTCGGTGCCATCAAGGAGGTTCTGCACTCACCGCTGCATTTTATCTTTTATTCGATCTCACGGGGCTGCCGGTGCTCGATAGCGAGCAGACATGGCGTGTCTCCATCGACGGCGCCGTCGCCGGCCACATCATCCACCGCGTCTCTCCCCCATGTCATTGCTTCCTCAGTGGCGACTTCCACAACGGCACTAGCTGCAGCTGCTCCGGCTCTCGCTCGCGCTGCGGCTCTGTTCTTGCTGTTGATCGCGCTGCTGCACTGCTCCTGCTTTCGTTTGTGCTGCTGCTCTGCTCTTGCTCTTGCTTGCGCCGCTGCTGCTGCTGCACGACCTCCGGCAACTACAGGAGTTGCTGCTTTAGCACTCGCTCGCAGTGCTACTGCATGACTTGCCCTCTGCTAGTGCGTTCCCTGCTCGAGCGTCTGCTGATTTAGATCACTACTTCTCTGCTACTAGTGCTCGAACGCCCTAAACATCTATTGCAATGATTTGTTACTAGTTCAATCAGTTTCGACGGTAAAATTCAGTTTGGACTGTGAAGTTCATTTTCTTTAGTTAAGTTCAGAGTGAACAGTACTTACAGCATCTGTCGGAGCGGCCGTGGCGCGGCTAATGTGCTTTACATCTAGCACTTTTTGGTGATGTATTTTGCATCATCTATTGCAGATGATATTAGGGTCCCACTTCTGATTAATGTTGTCTGTCTTGTCATGCTTCAGCCTCATCGCCGTACACCTTAGCGGAGCTGCTCCAACGACGGAACCATCCATCACAGCAGAGCAGTACCCTCGGCGTCGTTTCTAGATGCCTCGGATCTTCTTCCCCGCCTCCGACAGTCACACCAGCATCATCACCATCCTCCACGTCCAACCCAATGATGATGAGGTCCACAAGGCTATGCCAAAGAGGTTTTACACTCGTCGCATCACTTTGTTTCTCCATTCCTCTGTTGTTCCAATTCATGTGAGCCAAACACCCAGGTTGACTGAAATCCTATGTTTCCAAATGCTCTGTTTTGCACGTGCATTCCTATCCTATTCCTGTGTTTTTCCTATCCCTACATTTATAGAATCCTCCAATTCTAAGGAGCCCTTACAGATTTACTTCATTTTCAGATAGGCGTCAAAGAAAACTCTGTGTTATGTCCTGTTCCTGCTGTGTCATCATCCACCCCACCTGAGGTGCACCATCGACAGAAGCGTTCACTGCAGCAGAGATCCCCCTGCAGACTTCCTTTCGCCGCCTCAGATCATCTTCCCCGTTGCCGGCAGCCAGGCCAACTGCATTACCATCATCGACTAAGCAGATGAACCTGAGGACTACACAGTTCCGGAAGAGAGGTCGCAGTCTTTCGTGTTTGCTTACGTTATACATCGCTTATTATTACCTGCTACTTTATCGTTCAATCTTGAGTTTTGAATTGCCCATGGGTCTCATATCGAGGCAGCAACGAATAGTATCTGTCTACTATCTGGTTCATCTGGGGTCTTCTATGTGGTTCATGTTGGGTGGGCAACAAACAATAGATGATCCATTGTCTATCTTTTTAAACTGAAGCTATAATCTACCTGCTATCATTAGTTTTGGATCCATCCACTCGTTTGCTACCATCAGTCTTGATTTTTGCATGCACCCCTTAGGCCTTACAAAATCTAACTATTTTTTTATTATGCATGTCAGATATTGTACACAATCATACTGAACATGTAGAGAAAAAGAGAAGACCGTTGCGTGCAAATATAATGTCATGCAGACGTTGCTCCATGGTGGGCGAAGTGCCCCCTCCTGCATTTCCAGATTGTCTTCCAGAGGAAGATAACTGTTCAGATGGAGATTCAGAAGGAGCCAACCACGCCTGCTTACCACCTGAGGTGTTTGCTCTAACCTTGCATGCTGATGTTGGTCATATCATGCATATGGCGCCTTGCATTGCTTACATTATACATCTTATATGTCATCAGCTTAGTTTAGATTTGCTTTGTGTGAAGGCCACCTGCTTGGTTTCTATATCATACTCCCACCATTCCTAAATATTTGTCTTTTTAGAGATTTCAACAAGTGACTACATACGGAACAAAATGAGTGAATCTACACTCTAAAATATGTCTATATACATCCGTATGTGGTTGTCCATTTGAAATTTCTAAAAAGACAAATATTTAGGAACGGAGGGAGTATATGGGATTATACAATGCCATCTTCTTTAGCCAGGCATCATATACATGAATCATGCAATGCCATCCTGTTTAGCCAGTCATCGTATATGTGAATTGTATCGTGCCATATTTTTTTCCATAATGTATTCCATTTGTCAACAATGTTTATACATTCATCTACTCTTCCTGTGCATCAGCCATTTGAGTCAGTCATGGGAAAATCTGGAGTGAAAACAAGGTCTTCTGAGCAGTCAGTGCTACCTGTCGATGCAGATTTCTGTTGGTTACAAATAGCTCCACAGAGGAGGATTCAGAGAGAGATGACCAGTCGTATTCCCCCCCCCCCCCGAGGTGCATGCTCTAACTTGGCTGGGTTATATTTCTCATATCATGCATATGGTGTCTTGCATTGCCATGCCATCTGCTTAGATTAGACATGCTTTGTGTGAATGCCTCCTGTTTGCTTTCTGTATCAGATATGTGAATTATGCAATGCCATGCATTTCAGCCAATTATCATATATGTGATTTATGCACCGCCATGGAGCCAGGCATCATATATGTGAATTATCTCATGCCATCTTGTTTTTTCATTACGTATTCCATTTGTCGACAATCTGTGTATATTGAACTACTCTTCATGTGTATCAGCCATTTGATCCGGTTATGGAAAAATCTGGAGTGAAAACAAGGTCTTCAGAGCAGGCAATGGTACCTGTTGAATCATATATCTCGATGGTTACAGGGAGCTCCTTAGAGGAGGATTCAGAGACAGATGATCAGTCCTATATCCCACCTGAGGTGTATGCTCTAAGTTGCAATGTTTATATTTATCATATGATGCATATGGTGTCTTGCATTGCTTAGTTTAGACATCATATGCACAATATTGAATTCTATCTGCTTAGTTTAGAGATCATATATGCGAGTGCCAGCTGCTTAGTATATGAATCAATTATGTCAATTATATCATGCCATCATGTATACTTAGACAACATGTATGTGAATTATTTCATCCCAACCTATTTTAGAAAGACATCATATAGTTTTGTCATGTCATCCTGTTTAGGTACTCATCATATGTTGAATTATGCCATTATATCCTGTTAAGTTATCCATCATATATCTGAAACTCTGCCATGCTATCATGTTTAGTTAGGCATCATATATGTGAAATTGTGTCATGCTATCTTGTTTGGTTAGGCAACATATATGTGAATTACCACATCTGTCTATCATACAATGTCTGTACGTTCAATTTTTTTTCTTGTTTATCAGCCATTTGAATTGGAGGGGGTGATGGCAGTATCTAAGGGAGCAAAACCCGTTCTTCACAAAAGACAGTGCTACCCGTCGATGCAGATAGAACCATGGTTGTACTGGCCCACAAACTAGCCCCACCACACATAATCGAGACTCTTCCAGATTGCACACTTACATCGTTGGGCAGAGAACCAGCTACAACCCATCTAACCGCAACCCCAGCGGATAGTAACCCACTTATAGTTGACAAAGCACCATGTCCACCATAGAGTACCCCCACACGAGCAGTTTGTAAAGCTACTGCAGTGCCCAAAGCACGAAGAACACCACAGCTAACCCAAACTCCACATTTAAAGCAGAAGAGCAACTGTTCTCAGGTCAGATTCCGTAGCTATGGTCCATACTCCTTTGCTGTTGCATCACTGTATTTACTCATACCAACTACTTTCGAATTTGAAGGATCCAATTGAAACTCCAATAGCGCAACAGGTATGTTTTAAACCTATTTCTTTAACTGGATTGTTGTTCTAACTTCTTGCTCTATGTTGATTTCAGTTTAAGTTGTATAAACAGTTATGTTGTCATGTGATGCACATTACAAGTGCTGCCAATGTTGTGTAGTTAGTTTCTCACACTTATATTCTGTCTATGTTGTTGTGTCTTGAAAATATATGAGTTGAACTGTGTCTCTATCTTGATTAGGGAACATAAACTAGAATGATATGTACAATACAGTGACGATAGTACATAGATATATGTTTGTTTCATGCTGTTATCCTGTCCACCTTACAACTGAACTGGTTTACCAAAATGAGTTTCGTATACTACAAGCTAAACATGTGATGTATCTGCTTGTTTCTCTTGTAGTATGCAAACGGAATATTGGAGAAGAGCACCCCACTATGCAATGGTAGAGAAAGTAATGCAGATAAGGTTCAAGATAGTGAGACAACCCAGTTGGTCTCCAAGAAAGGTGATAAAAACGATCTTGTAGACAGTGGGAAAACCCCACAGTCCTGCGTTGATGTAGTGTTCGAGTTACTGGCTAGTACCGCTGGCACAAGCTCTTCGAACTCGCTGCCTGAATCACTTCGGCTTCTTCAGTCTTAACTACAAGCTGAAAGGCATCAGTCAGCTATGCTGCGGCAAGAAGCCGAAGGACTGAGGAAGTCCCTGTAGAATTCAGATGCGTACTTTCTTGTGCAACAGCAAGCGCTGGAGGATTTAAGCGCCAAACAAGAGAAAGTTAATAAGCTTGCTAAGCATCTTGCCAGCATTATGAGTACCCAGGATATTGTTTCTTGAACTCTTCTGAAGTGGTTTCAGTTGTGGACTTGTTTTGCTGCGGCGTTTATATGCTGCTTTGTTCCCTATATTTGCACTGGTGGCGAATTTTGATGCCCAGTGGATGTAATATGTGTAATAGCCGTGATAGGCTAGCATAAGTTGCTTGCTTATTTATTTCCTTGTTGTCTTGTTTATTTGTTTGCTTGTAGTCGGTGCAGTTCTTTTTCCGAGGTTTGCTAGTGGCTGCAATAACCTATTTTTTAAAACTAGGCCACAATAACCATGGGCTAATATTTACTGTAGTGACACTACGCCTCCTACGGGCTGTAGAAGCAGTGGGCCTTCTACGGGCCGTAGAAACAGTAGGCCTTCTACGGGCCATAGAAACAATGGACCTTCTATGGGTCGTAGAAACAATGGGCCTTCTACGGGCCGTATCATCAATGGGCCTTATACGGGTCGTATGATTGATTGGCCAAACATGGGCCAATAACAGGCCGCATTATGGCCGTAAACGGGCTAGAGTTGGAATCGTCCGTTCATGGGCCGACCATAACGGGCCATCGTTAATAGGCCGTATTTGATGACTCTATGAAAATGGCCCAACGTATTAACAGACCACAAATGGGCCGACTGTAACCACGGGCTGAATTTGGCCCACAAGCAGAAAATGACAGTAACGGGTCGTAAGTAAACGAATGCTGGAAATGAGACCAAGAATAAATGGGCTCTGAGAAGGCCGAAAGATAACATGGGCTGGAAACGGCCCAACGGAATAACGGGCCGTTAATGGGTATAAAGTGATACACTGTTCATTACGGGCCAGTTTCACCACGGGCCGTTAATGGGTGTAAAGTGATACACTGTTCATTATGGGCCAGTTTCACCATAGGCCGTTAATAGGCCAAGAGTTACACAGGGCCTCATATGGGCCGAAAGATGTCATGGGCCAGTCATGGGCCAGAAGTGAAAACGGGCCGGAATCATATTGGATGGCCCAGATGACGCTACTGGGCCTAATTCGGATAGGGCATAACGGGCCTTGGGTTAGCGAGCTGTAAATGAGCTATATGTGAACATGTCGTTAACAGGCTTTCCATGGGCCGGCTCGCCACCTTTTGACCAAGTCAAACGGGCCGGCCTTTTCACAGGAATGGGCCTTTGTTGGGCCGTGCCACGTGTCGACGTATCATAGGAGCCTTCTGTCCAATGAGTGGATGACATCTGTCCCAACGATGAGCCGACACGTGTTTCCTCCAGCCAATGATGATTTTACATGTGGAAAATCCCCATTGGTCGGGGCTGTTAACGGGTTATCGGATCCAAAACCCGACCCGGTAGCTTAATGGCGTTCCGTTACGGTGGATGCCACGTGTCGGTCACCCTTGACGAAAGCACTTATGTGACGCACGATTTATCATCATGGAAGTGCACACTTCCGCGATGATAATTTTGGTAATGTCATGGAACTCTTCTATGACAGCACAAGTATGACTATCTTGATTCTGTCATAAAATCGTCATGGATGTACATGCATGACAAAAAACACGACCTACTGTGACAAACACGTATCATCACGGAAGTGTATTTTTTTGTAGTGTGCCCACTATCCAACTGTTTTGGGTTGCTCTGATACCTGGACTGCTGCTGCTGATTACTTTGGCCGGGTTGCTGATTGTAACCATCCTAGTTACCCGGATGGCCCTGACCGTGAAAACCGCCTCCGCCTGAACCGGCGCCCGGCCATGAAAGCCGCCTCCGCCTGAACCGGCGCCCGGTCCGTGGCTACCATCAAACATGTTGGAACTTTTAAATGCCTTCATGATCGTATAGTCCTTCCACAGATGGGTAGCTGGCTTCTCCCGGGTGCCGTGTCTTGGACAAGGTTCATTCAGAAGCTGCTCGAGGGCGGGACCTGACCCACCTGACCGAGGAGGTGGACTACCCTTGCGGCGTTGGTTCTTGCCCTGTGTATTGGTGTTAGCCACAAACTCGTCAGCCTTACGTTTATTACCTCCTTGATTCGCTAGGTTATGCTGGTGACCCTTGCCGTTGCCATTCTTCTTTCCTTTCCCTGTTTTTTCTTCATCAGACACGGGATCCTTGGTACTGTCAGAATCAGCATATTTGACCAGGGCCGCCATCAACTGGCCCATGTCATTACAGTCACGCTTGAGCCGCCCCAGCTTCTATTTCAGAGGTTCAAAATGGCAATTTTTCTCCAACATTAAGACCGCAGAGCCGGCATCCATCTTATCAGATGAATGTATTATCTCCTTGACCCGGCGCACCCAATGGGTCGTGGACTCACCTTCCTCTTGCTTACAATTAGTCAGGTCCACGATTGACATAGGTTGTTTACATGTGTCCTTGAAGTTCTGAATGAACCAGGCCTTTAACTCCGCCCATGAGCCGACGAAATTGGGTGGCAACCCTTTCAACCAAGTGCGAGCCGTTCCATCCAACATCATAGTGAAATACTTAGCCATTGTTGCATCGCCGACCTCCAATAGCTCCATCGCCATCTCATAACTTTCAATCCATGCCCTAGGCTGCAAGTCGGCCGTGTAATTAGGCACCTTACGAGGCCCCATAAAGTCTTTTGGCAAGCGCTCATTACGTATAGCCGGCACCAGGCAAGGGACACCTCCTGTTCTTGTGGCTACTCCTGCCTCAACAGAGGTTGCCGGATAAACCGGAAAAGCTTGATGAGCCGCCTGCTCAGCTGCCAGTTGAGCCGCCCGCTCAGCCTCTTGACGGATTCTCTCCTGATCCGCCAAGTTAAGGGCTCCACCCTGCGCCAGCTAATGCCTACGCAGTTGGTTACGATGTTGAGCGTTGCTCGACATAACGGCTGAGTCCATATGCCTGCTATAGCTCGGGCTCCGGCTTGGGCGAGGGGTTGAATGGATTCTGTCTCGACTGTAAGAGTACACATCCTGCTGCGCCAGAGCCGTCTGAAGAAGTTCTCTCACCCTTCGTGTTTCAATTGCTGTCGGAGAGTCGCCTTCCATTGGGAGAGCCGCCAAACGGGCCGACGCAGCAATGAGATTCTCCAAAGGGTTAGAAAAGTGACCCGGTGGTATTGGTGTGTAATGAGGCGGAGCGGTATTCATACGAGGTGGTTCCATGGCCCGTGGTTTTACCGGCACCCCAGCCCCGGGCATCGTAATTCGGTTTGCCTCCGGTGGGTTACTTGGACCAGCCCCGGGTGTGTGGAAAAGGTTCCTAGGATCGTACGTCAGAGGTAGACGTGACTGAGTTTTGTGGTGCCTTCTCCTCATGACCTCGTTTGACGCGTTCAGATCCACCAAGAGCCAGAAAGTCTCCGCTTGAAGCTGATGAGTACGAGCATCCAAAGCCGCCCGCTCCACGGCCATCCTGACCTCTTCTGCTGCTAAATTTTCCTTGGCCTGTGCCATCTCTTCGCGTAGCCCTGCTACCTCCGTGTCATGCTGAGCCTTATCCGCCGGCTCCACCATAGCAGTCAACAGAGCCGTCAACTTATCCATGAGGTCCATTAGCATCTGAGCCGGGGGCGCGCGGGGTCTCCTGACCCGGCCGCTGCCGACCCGGTGGTTATTGCTGCTGCAGCCGTGGAGTTCTGCCCAGGTTGAGTGCCAGCCATGAAGACTCTGGTTCGATTCTTCGGCTCAAAGGGGTCCGGAATACTGTTGTCATCTGAACAGCCCCCAAGCATGCCATCTTGCAGCTGATACAAAGAATCTGTCTCGCCTGTTGATGATGTAGCATCAGAACAGATGGCCATCTCACCGCCATCCACTGATCCTTCAGAGGATTAACCTCCATGGATGCAACCCACAAAGGCATGCCTCAGGGCAGGTTGAGCTCGGGCGTATCTCGCGCGCTGCGCCATCTCGATGAGGTTGGTGTAGATGTCCGGCTCAGGGTCTGACTCGCCGATCCGGCCGATGAAGACATGGATTCCGCCAAAGGGGACCCGGTACCCGTACTCAATTGAGCCGGCCTCGGGGCCCCAGCCTTCATCGTCGATGTAGAGCTTGCCGCGACGACTCTTGGTCATCCGGCCCACAGCGTATCCCTTGAGCCCTTTGAAGTTGCCCTTCAAGAACTCAAATCCACCATGCGCTGGCCCCACGGTGGCGCCAACTGTCGTTGAATTGTCACGGAAGATGTCCTAGCAAAAGGACTTAGTCGTAGGGCCATCGCAACTAGGAAGCTTAAAGGGGTTAATTAGGACAAAGGACACGAGAGGTTTATACTAGTTTGGCCCCTTACGATGAAGGTAAAAGCCTACGTCTAGTTGTGTTGGAATTGTTGGGGTTTCGATGGCGAGGGAGCGAATCCACTTTGCCTGGCTTCGAATTGTTGTTTCTTGCCCTAAGCTACTGCCGGGTCATCCCCTTATATACACGGGTTGATGCCTGGCGGCCTACAGAGTCCTGGCTGGTTCATAAAACGTGTCCGTCTCGATGACTTCTTTATATGCCTTTCTTTACAAGTCGGTTTATAATATTGGGACTTAAGCCGCCTTTGGGCTTATGCCTTCTACAAGTCTTTAATAAACCATCACCTTGAATATTACTGGGCTTCTTTTGTAACCCGCCATTGAGGTTGACCCGGCCCCTCCTGGGCGGGTCATACCTGGTAGCTATATCCCCAACATTGATGAACTTGCTAAGGCTAGAGAGAATGAAATTATTGAAACTGATAATATTGATGAAAAGTGATGATGAAGATTCTCCCGCTAGATATGAATTGCCTATTGTGCCTGAGGGTTATGTTGTGGATGAAGAAACTGCTAGAGACTTCTTAGCTTGCAATGATAGATCTGATCTTCAGAAATTATTAGCTAAGCTTAAAGAAAAGTCTTTGAATGCTAGAATGAAATATGACCCTTCTTTTGCTACTTCACCTATCTTTATTACTGATAAGGATTATGATTTCTCTGTCGATCCTGAGTTAATTACTTTGGTTGAATCTGATCCTTTTATGGCTATGAATCCGAAACTGTTGTGGCACATCTTACTAAATTAAATGATATAGCCACCCTGTTCACTAATGATGAGAAAACTCGCTATTACTTTATCCTTAAGTTGTTTCCGTTCTCATTAAAGGGTGATGCTAAACCATGGATTAATTCTCTTGATCCTGGTTGTGTGCGTAGTTCCTAGGATATGATTTATTACTTCTCTGCTAAACATTTTCCCGCTCATCAGAGACAAGCTGCCTTAAGGGAAATATGTAATTTTGTGCAAATTGAAGAAGGGAGTCTCCCACAAGCTTGGGGGAGGCTTCTCCAATTACTTAATGCTTTTCCTGATCATCATCTCAAGAAAAATGAAATACTTGATATCTTTTATAATGGACTAACCGATGCTTCCAGAGATTACCTGGATAGTTGTGTTGGTTGTGTTTTCAGGGAAAGAACTGTTGATCAAGCTGAATTGCTATTGAATAATATGTTGACAAATGAAAATAATTGGACACTTCCTGGACCGACTGCTAAGCCAACTCCGAAGAAAAGGGGTAGTCTATTTCTCTGTCCTAAAGATATGCAAGAGACAAAGAAATCTATGAAAGAAAAAGGTATTAAAGATGAAGACGTTAAGAATTTACCACCTATTGAAGAAATACATGGTCTTGATAACCCGACACAGGTAGTAAAGGTAAATTCTCTCTATAGATTTGATGAAGGTGATATTCCTCGTAATAAGTCTGCTAGCCAATGCTTAGATGAGTTTGATAATGTTATTTTTAAACAAGAAAACTCCAATGCTTATGTTGGTAGGCAATTGAAACGCAATGCTGATATGCTTGAACACTTGGGTGATTATATGTCTAGAGTTAAAGGTGAACTTAAACTTATTACTAAACATGCTTCTATGGTTACCACTCAAGTAGAACAAGTACTTAAGGCTCGGAATGATTTGCTCAATGAGTTAAATAATAAGAAGAATGATAATGTTGTCAGAGTTATGACTACAGGGGGTAAAATGACTCAGGAACCCTTGTATCCTGAGGGCCACTGAGCGAGTCCTGGATTAGGGGGTGTCCGGATAGCCGGACTATAACCTCTGGCCGGACTCTCGAACTATGAAGATACAAGATTGAAGACTTCGTCCCGTGTCCAGATGGGACTTTCCTTAGCGTGGAAGGCAAGCTTGGCAATATGGATATGTAGATCTCCTCCCATTGTAACCAACTCTGTGTAACCCTAGCCCTCTCCGGTGTCTATATAAACCAGAGGGTTTTTAGTCCATAGGACGAACAACAATCATACCATAGGCTAGCTTCTAGGGTTTAGCCTCTCTCATCTCGTGGTAGATCTACTCTTGTACTACCCATATCATCAATATTAATCAAGCAGGACGTAGGGTTTTACCTCCATCAGGAGGGCCCGAACCTGGGTAAACCATTGTGTCCCCTGCATCCTGTTACCATCCGGCCTAGACGCACAGTTCGGGACCCCCTACCCGAGATCCGCCGGTTTTGACACCGACATTGGTGCTTTCATTGAGAGTTCCGCTGTGCCGTCACCATCAGGAAGGATGCCTCATGCCGTCTTTAAAGACGGCACTATTTCTAAGGGAGCTTTGGCTGTCGGCCAAACTCTCCGACTAGGTGGTTTCCTCATGACCGCCTGTTCGGCCGCCGTGCTGACGATGACTTCTCGGGTCATCAAAAACAATCTTCACATCAACTCGGAATGCGCCGAGCAGTTAGATCCAATGGAGATCTCTTCCCTAAACGAGCTCTTGGATCGCATCGCCGCCCTGGGAGTCGCTACAGACTATGATCAGATTGGGCCTAAACCCGATCTGAGAGAGATCAACTCTCCCCAGGTCACCCATCACGTTGCAGTGGTGGAGGAACAATGCGGCGACCCTTCATCTATCTTAAGGTCTAGCTATGTCCGGATTCCCGATCCCTCCAAGCTGGATATCCGTAGAGGGGAGGACGTCACTCAAGACCTAAACCTAGAATCAGGCAGCGGGCTAGATTCAGTGGAAAACATCCAAGAATCCAAACTTCCGAGTTCGGAAACTCCTTGGCCCCTGAGTCTAAGATTGGGTAAGGTTTCGGATTCAATTCCACCCACCCACCCAAACATAAGCGATCTATCCCAAATTAGGCAAGGGCCCGAAGAAATAGTACACCATTACTAGGCCAGATTCCTCCTGGTCATGAATAGGATAAAGGACTGCCGCGAGGAAGACACAATTTCATTCTTCTGTAATAATTGCACGGACAAGGGAATCCTCAACGCCATAAGTCGTCATGAAATTACACGCTTTGCTGACTTGGAACATCGAGCCCCTCGAACCGAGTAATAGAAAGCGCCTGGAAAACCGAAATAAAATTTTATTTTAGTATGAATGTTCTGTGTGATGGAAAGCGCCTGGAAAACCGAAATAAAATTTTGGGACAATCTGGCCCTGAATACAAACCCAATCCGAAATAAAAGGGTGTATTATCACCAGACACCCAGGTTAAACACCAAAAAGCAAAAACCCTCTACAAGGCATGGAACCGTACTGGAGGGATGGCTCAATGGACCCTGTAAATTTCACAGTGCAGAGGGCGCCACACCAACTCATAGCCTTAGAGCATGTTGGATACTCCGGCAGGTGGCCAAAAGTGGCAAAGATCTTCTAACCCCAGAAGCCACAGAGCACCAGCCCGGGGATACCAGTACGGTATTAACAGTCTTCGAGACTTTCGCATCAAATAATATGCGAAAACGAACACTCCGCAGCCTTGCCGAAGTCTACCACGTGGCAACAATAAACCCATGGAGTGACACGGCTATTACTTTTAATGCCAGTGACGAATCTAAATTCCGAACAGCCCGAGCACCAGCCGCATTGGTCCTCTGTCCAATAGTGGACGGCTTTTGACTCGCCAAGGTACTCATGGACGGTGGCAGCGGATTGAACCTACTTATGAGGAAACTCTTCGAAAAATGGAAATAGACTGGAACCGCATTGAGCGAAGCAGCACAACCTTTAGAGGAATAATCCCAAGTCGGGAAGTGCGCTGCACAGGAAAAATCACACTAGATGTGGTGTTCGGCACGCCGGATAATTACAGGTCCAAAGAGGTCACGTTCCAAGTGGCCCCGTTCAGTAGCGGATACCACGCTCTATTAGGGTGGGAGGCGTTTACAATCTTCCAAGCCATACCCCATTATGGGTACATGAAGCTCAAAATGCCCGGGCCCAACGGAATCATCACTCTTGCTAGTGATTCGGACATAGCACTCCGCGCCGAAAATAACACAGCCGCACTGGCCCTCGAGGCACTATCCGAAGCCCTAGCGGCCGAGGAACTGACTGCGCTGCACTCCACGGTGAACAGGGACGACGTGATACTCGATAAAAGGTCCAAGTCCACCTCCTTTAAACCGGTGGACGAAATAGTCAAATTCCAAGTCCATCCAACGGACCCTACAAAAACAGCTTCCATCGGGGCACAATTAAACCCTCATGTAGACGCCGCACTACGAGAGTTCCTACGCGAGAACTGGGACATTTTTTCCTGGCACCCTTCAGACATGCCAGGAATCCCACGCAAGCTGGCCGAGCACAGCCTAAATATCCTAAAAGGATTCAAGCCAGTCAAGCAGGCTCTTCGGCGTTTCTCCGAACCCAAGAGACAAGCCATGGGAGAGGAACTAGCCAAGCTATTGGAGGCTAGATTCATCAGAGACATAAAACATCCGGACTGGCTAGCAAACCTGGTGATGGTACCAAAGAAAGACAAATCCTGGTGCTTGTGCGTCGATTTTAAGGACCTCAACAAGGCTTGCCCAAAGGATCCCTTCCCCCTCCCCCGCAACGACCAAATTATCGACGCTACCGCAGGACACGATTCATTGTGTTTCCTCGACGCATAATACGGCTACCATCAAATTAAGATGGCAGAGCCAGACCAAGCCGCAAAGGCATTCATCACACCATACGGCCCATTCTGCTTGAACACAATGCCCTTCGGGCTCGAAAACGCCGCCACAACATATCAGCGCATGATTTAGACATGTCTGGCAAACCAGATCGACAAAACAGTGGAGGCATACGTAGATGACATGGTCGTCAAAACCAAGCATGTTGAATCTCTAGTAGACGACTTGAGGCTCACATTTGATAACCTCCGAACATACGACATCAAGCTCAACCCGAAAAAATGTGTTTTCGGCGTACCAGCCGGAAAGCTCTTGGGCTTCATTGTATCCGGTAGAGGAATTGAAGCAAATCCAGCCAAGATCCGAGCTCTGTCACAATTGGACATCCCAAAGGACCTCAAATAAATACAAAAATTGACCGGTGCGTGGCGGCTTTAAGCCGCTTTATCTCCCGCTTAGGAGAAAAGGCATTACCCCTTTATCGCCTCCTCCGGCGCACCAAACACTTCGAGTTGACGGATGCCGCCACGGTCGGACTCGAAGAAATAAAAACCATATTGGCAACAAACCCAGTCCTGGTCGTGCCAAACATTGGCGAACCAATGCTATTATACATTGCGGCAACTCATCAAGTTGTAAGAGCAGTGCTCGTCGTCGAACAAGAGGCGGACGGACACAAATTCCCCCTCCAAAAGTCGGTTTACTATGTGTTCACTGTACTTACTCCATGCAAGTCACGGTACCCGCATTATCAAAAGATAGCGTACGCGGTATTTATGGCATCCCGGAAGCTGCGACACTACTTTCAAGAGTGTTCGATAACGGTAGCCTCGAAAATACCACTTAACGATATTATAAACAACTGCGACGCGAGGGGCCGGATTGCCAAATGGGCCATTGAGCTCCTCCCATTCGACATAACTTACAAGCCACGGCGAGCTATTAAGTCGCAAGTTTTGGCCGACTTCGTCGCCGAATGGACGGAAGCCGAACTCCCTAAAGAGTACGGCACATATTCCAACTGGATCATGCACTTCGACGGCTCCAAAATGTTGGCTGGTCTGGGAGCTGGCGTCGTTTTGAAGTCCCCAACAGGAGATACAGTTCAATACGTACTCCAGATAATGTATACGGACTCCAACAACGCAGCCGAATATGAGGCCCTTCTACATGGTCTCCGGACGGCAGTATCCATGGGCATTCAACGCCTAGAGGTGCACGGGGATTCGAACCTCGCAATATCTCAAATAAACGGAGACTTTGATGCCAAGGATCCGAAAATGGGAGCTTATCGCAACGCCGTCCTAAAATGTCAGCTCGGTTCGAGGGGCTCGAATTTCACCATATAGCCCAGGAAAACAATCAGGCAGCAGATGTCCTGGCACGCATCGGCGCAAAACGCGACGCCGTCCCCCCCAACATCTTCTTGGAGGGGCTGTTCAAACCATCCGTAGTATGGGAAGGGGAACCCAGAAATAACAGCCCGGACCCAACTGCACTGCCCGACACCGAATATTCTGATATAATTAGAGGCTCTGCCAACGAAATAACATCTTCAACCCACGTAATAATGGCAGTCATCGCCCCATGGACAGAACCATTCCTATCCTACCTAACTAGGCAGGAACTTCCTGAGGACCAAAACGAGACACGCTGTATAGTGCAGCGATCTAAAGCCTATAAAGTCCATGAGGGAGAGCTTTATAAGAAAAGCACCACCGGAGTCCTTCAAAGGTGCATCTCCGAAGAGGAGGGGCGGAATCTTTTGGCGGAAATTCATGCCGGACTCGGCAGTCACCACGCTGTAGCCCGGGCGCTTGTAAGCAAGGCCTACCGTACAGGCTTTTATTGGCCAACGGCCCGGGCAGACGCCCAGGACTTAGTCCAACGTTGTGTTGGTTGCCAGCTTTTTGCAAACCAAAGCCATATGCCACCCACCGCCCTTCATAATATCCCCATCACCTGGCCCTTCGCGGTCTGGGGGCTTGACATGGTTGGACCCCTTAAAGGAGGAACCCACAAGCAAAAATACTTACTGGTCATGGTGGATAAGTTCACCAAATGGATAGAAGCCAAGCCTGTTAAGACGGCCGAATCCGGACCGGTGATAGACTTCATATCCGATGTCGTACACCGTTACGGCGTCCCCCACAGCATCATCACTGATAACGGCACGAACTTTACGGCCGACGAGGTAAAACTCTGGTGCCGAAACATGGGCATCAAGCTCGATTATGCTTCAGTCTATCACCCACAAACTAACAGTCAGGTCGAGCGAGCAAATGGTCTTATCATGAGCGGCATCAAACCCAGATTAGTGCGGTCCCTCAAGGAATCTAACACGCATTGGGTAGAGGAGCTCGACTCCGTACTCTGGGGGCTGCAGACCACACCGAATTGCACTACCGGATACACACCATTCTTTATAGTATACGGCACAGAGGCGGATCTACCCTGCGACATAATTCATGACTCACCTCGAGTGCGCATGTACGAAGAAAGAGAAGCCGAGCTCGATTGGCAGGACAGTTTGGACGACTTGGAGGAGGAGTGTGACGTGGCAAAAGCCCGTTCCGCATTCTATCAACAGTAGGCTCGAAGATACCGAAGCAGAGAAGTACGGGCCAAAACCTACAATGTTGGCGAGTTAGTTCTACGCCTGCCGGATAAGAAAAAGGACAAACTCAAGCCCAAATGGGAAGGTCCATTCATCATTGACCAAGTCCTGACTGGTGGAGCGTACCGTCTGCGGGATGCATCGGATAACCGACTCGAGCCGAACCCATGTAACGCAACCCGACTCCGAATATTCTACGCCTAACGCCGGACTCTGTGTTCGTCTCCTTCCTCTGTCCATTTTTATACACTATCTATCTTATATTTTTCCCCTTCTCCCTTTCTTTTCTCTCATAGCCTTTAGGGGCCCATTCGTGCCTTGTTTGCACACAACTGACGCGCTATCCGCGCTCATTATACCTGGGGGCTTCTTTAACAGAAGCTTATTAATACGGGCTTTATGCCCAACACATGTGTTCTCCTTCTGCATGTACCCTTTATTCACCATTATATGCGCCGATATGACTTAAGTTTTGGCCAAGCTGGGTTGCCTGGCTCTTGTATTTATGCCCTACGTTCCCGTTAATTCGGCTAGGACATAAGGGGAGCACCTCTGCGATTGTTACTGCCGGGTCAGCCGGATGTGTACCTCGGACTAGGTGAAGCCGAAAGCTAGCGTTCTTAAGGGAATATTCGGTCGGTGAACTAAAGATGATTTTTCACTTATTTACTTATCCGCCCCCAGATGTTTTTTCTGCGTCTCTTCTCGCAGTCCAGACATGCACTTTAGGGCATGCCTCCCAGGGAAAGGAACCCCTAACAGAACTATTCTCCCTGGAAGATGTTTCTTACTAACCATGTAATATAACATAACTAGTTGGGCACTTGTCTGTTCAAGCACTAATGACCCCTACGCCTGATCTCCATGCGCCCCAGTTCTTACATAACCGAGAGGGTATTCGGATACACTCCAGACCGTCGGGTCCCGAGGCTGAAGCAAAAAGGTCCGCCACGACAAACGATCTACAATCTGGCTAGAAGGCATTATACATGTCACTTTAAATTACATAGTCAATTTGACTGGTTGAATTCCTCTTCAATACCATCCAGTAGGCTGTCTAGTCTACAGTCCTGTTGGGAATACTTTGCGGCCAATTCTACTTGGCCGTACACTAAGCTCACAGGGATCTCCTTCCCATCGGGCCCCACAGGTCTGACCTCGGCCATGTGGTGTGGGTCAGCCTTCGTGTACCGCGTCTTCACCATGGCCCAGGCTTCCCTGGTGCCCTGACGGCAGGCCGATATCTTCCATAATCGGAAGCGCCGTCGCGCTCCCTTCAACTTCTCTGCAAGCTCTCCAAGGCCTTCGGGCATGGAGACTGATGGCCACAAGGCCTGGGCGACGCCTTGCATCACCTGCCGAACTCGTTCGTGCAGTTGTGAGAGCTCGGGAAGAAGGTCACCCGTAGAACCGGGCATTTCCTCTGTAGGACAACCTGTTAGCATGCCTACAGACATAACTCTGTCAGCCAACTTCCTCGCTGAACTCTTTTTCAAAGTTCGTTCAAGCACTTACTAAATATGCCGCGTCGAAGCCGCCAATTATCCTTAACGGAGTCCGACAGTTGGGCACGAACATCCTCTAGTTCCATGCCCAGCTTGGTGTTGGCATCTAGGAGATCATTCTTCTCCTGCCTCACCCTCGTAAGCACGCTCTCACCGGCCTTTAGCTGGCGTAGGAGTTGTTGCTTATCCGGATTTACTCCAGCGTCATCTGCAATTTTACCGTCAGATCTGCATATACGCCGCACTTTATATGATACTTATCATTTGACGGATATATTACCAGAGGGGGTCTCTTTGGTCTCCCCTACTGCGGCTAGTGTGGCCTGAAGTTGGGCTTTGCACCCTTCCAGCTCCTAGGACAGTTGGGTATTCTTTTCTGTAAGAACCTGTATAACAAATGATCCTTAAATCAGTTATTCTAACTGTTTCAAGTCTGAGGGGCTACTGATATATATAATCACCAAATTTTCTCACCCGTATGTCTTTTATATACTGCTCCGTGGCTCTGGCTAGACCATTTTGAGCGGCACGGAGGTACACATCTCCCGAGTTGAAGGCATCCAATGCCTCTTGGGAAAAACAAGCGTCACGAAGAACAGTCCGGCGACGCCTGTGGTTCATGGCACTTTCCACCTCGGAATGGGTGGCGGACAGTCTATCCGCATCCTCTATCGGAGGAGCGCCCGGCGCACGCCTCGTATTTGTTCCCGCCTCCGAATCCTGCCTTGGAGCCTGGATGGTGGAGGCGCGATTAGTAGCCTCTCCGGATATAGTCCGGCGAGCGCTCTTTTTCCTAAAAGGAAGGCATGGGCGTTAGTATGCCTCCGAGAATAATGCCTTGGAATAAAAACGGCGTGCCGTACTGCTGCGCCGGTGTCTCAATCCGGACCGCGTGTCTCTTCAGCCTGCCTGGCCTCGTGGCCCCTTGTTGGCTAGTCGCCGCAGGCTCGACCTTCCGCCTCGAGGACCTCCCCTGCAAAACACGGTTGTTATACGGTAATCAAAAACATGCAAGGACGGATCCCTTTTCAAAGTACTGGGACTTCGGTCTCAATTACCTGTGAGGCTGGAAGTAGCCCAGGGTAATCAGCCGTAATGGCCACCAAGGCGTTGTCATTGCTCAATTGGTAAAATACCCCATCGATCAGCTTCATAGATATGTCCGGGTCCTCTTGGGAGGCCGGGTCAAGGGACCGTTCCGGGTCCTCGGGTTGTGGAGGAGGGATGTTTATCTCCCTTACAGCATGGCGCAGCTCCTGCGTTGAAATCGCTAGACTGAATACTTAAACTATGGGAATATGAAATGGATGGGCGAGAAAAAGTGTCTGCTTACCCAGCTCAGAGGATTGTACATAGAAAATCCGCCCTGCGGGTTGACGCAGAGGAATTCCTCCTCTTCTCCCTTGTACAAAGTGGATAAGATCTTTATTAGATCAGCAACCGATTTCGGCCCTTTACGGCCATAGCGGGTGGCGTCATCCTCCCCATTGAAATCCCACATGGGGTGGCCTCTATACTGAAGCGGCTGCACCCCCCGCATGATACATGTGGCCATGACCTCGATCATGGTCAATCCGGATCGAGCTAACAAACTTATCCGACTCATTAGGTAAAGAACGTCCCTGTCATCGTCCTCTTGGGGACTCCGTGGATGCCAGCTCCGGCGCTTCTTCAAAGGGGCGTTGTCGAACTCAGGGAGGCCGATTTGAATAGGGTCCGGGAGGGGGACATCTTCTATATAAAACCATTCTGAAGGCCAGTCTTCGGACGTCTTCTTTGGGGTTCCGGATAGATATCCGGTCCCGGCAATACGCCACACTTCGGCTCCACCCACTTGATATATTGACCCCTCCTGAGAACGGGGCACAAGGCAGAACAACTTCTTCCACAGCACGAA
The DNA here is from genome assembly GCF_003073215.2 of Triticum urartu. Taxonomy (NCBI): domain Eukaryota; kingdom Viridiplantae; phylum Streptophyta; class Magnoliopsida; order Poales; family Poaceae; genus Triticum; species Triticum urartu. The sequence continues at coordinate 464,196,820 of NC_053026.1, read as the reverse complement.
ATGAGCCTCACAGCCCAAAAACAGCTCGCAGAGGGCTACGAAGCCCACGATATGCAATATGGAGGCAGGCGTAAGGTTGTGCAACTGGAGGCCGTAGAACTCCAGGAGCCCCCGGAGAAACGGGTGAATTGGAAATCCGAGCCCTCTTACCAAATGAGGGACAAGGCATACCCACTCTCCCTTGGAGGGATTGGGAAGGCTCTCCGCTTGCTCTCCGCCATTATAGGTGGCGAGCCTGGCTCGAACCGGGACCATATATGCTGGGGGAAGAAATCCCTTCACCCAAAGCATCACTAATTTGTCGTGCGGGACGGAACATTTCTCCCAATCTCCGGGCTTGGGGCTAGGGGAGCGAGAGGAGAAGCTGCGTCGACCGGCCATGTTGGAATGGATCTCTGTCGGATGCGCTCCGATGAAGGCTTGCCAAGGGAGGATGGTGTGATTTGGATCTGAATCCTCGTCTCTTTAATAGGCAGCTCATTCGCACAGCCAGGGGGTAAAAGTAAAAACACCCTGACTCTTCAGATTCGCTTGACACGTGGAAAGTGGCCATTGTTGGGTGTGGAAGCCAAGGAGCGCAACATTCACAAGGAGCCGGACACTATTTAAATAGGTACACGGAATCTAGAGAGGAACCCGCCTTGCAATGCTGAAGAAAATATGCGCGCCGGACTCATCGTCATTGAAGCCTGGTTCGGGGGCTACTGAGGGAGTCCTGGATTAGGGGGTGTTCGGATAGCCGGACTATAACGTCTGGCCGGACTCTCGGACTATGAAGATACAAGATTGAAGACTTCGTCCCGTGTCTGGATGGGACTTTCCTTGGCGTGGAAGGCAAGCTTGGCAATATGGATATGTAGATCTCCTCCCATTGTAACCGACTCTGTGTAACCCTAGCCCTCTCCGGTGTCTATATAAACCGGAGGGTTTTTAGTCCATAGGACAAACAACAATCATACCATAGGCTAGCTTCTAGGGTTTAGCCTCTCTGATCTCATGGTAGATCTACTCTTGTACTACCCATATCATCAATATTAATCAAGCAGGACGTAGGGTTTACCTCCATCAGGAGGGCCCGAACCTGGGTAAAACATTGTGTCCCCTGCATCCTGTTACCATCCGGCCTATACGCACAGTTCGGGACCCCCTACCCGAGATCCGCCGGTTTTGACACCGACAGCCACCCTAAGAGAATTGAGCAAGATTCTCAGAGAACTAATATTAATGCACCTAGTCCTTCTAAGAAGAAGAAAAAGAAAAATGATAGGACTTTGCATGCTTCTAGCGAACCTGTTGTTGACACACCTGAGAATCCCAATGATATTTCTATTTCTGATGCTGAAACACAATTCGGTAATGAACATGAACCTAGTGATAATGTTAATGATGATGTTCATGTTGATGCTCAACCTAGCAATGACAATGATGTAGAGATTGAACCTGTTGTTGATCTTGATAACCCACAATCAAAGAATCAACGTTATGATAACAGAGACTTTGTTGCTAGGAAGCACGGTAAAGAAATAGAACCATGGGTTCAGAAACCCATGCCTTTTCCTCCTAAACCATCAAATAAAAAGGATGATGAGGATTTTGAGCTCTTTGTTGAAATGATTAGACCTATCTTTTTGCGTATGCGTTTGACTGATATGCTTAAAATGAACCCTTATGCTAAGTACATGAAGGATATTGTTACTAATAAAAGAAAGATACCGGAAGCTGAAATTTCCACCATGCTTGCTAATTACACTTTTAAGGGTGGAATACCAAAGAAACTTGAAGATCCAGGAGTACCAACTATACCATGCTCCATTAAAAGAAACTATCTTAAAACTGCCTTATGTGATATTGGAGCCGGTGTTAGTGTTATGCCTCTCTCTTTATATCGTAGACTTGATTTGAATAAGTTGACACCTACTGAAATATCTTTGCAAATGGCCGATAAATCAACTGCTATACCTGTCGGTATTTGTGAGGATGTGTCTATTGTGGTTGCAAACGTTACTATTTTAACGGACTTTGTTATTCTTGATATTCCCGAAGATGATAGTATGTCCATTATTCTTGGAAGACCCTTCTTGAATACTGTAGGGGCTGTTATTGATTGCGACAAAGACAATGTCACTTTTCATGTTAATGGTAATGAGCATACGGTACACTTTCCGAGGAAACAACGTCTAGTCCATAGGATTAATTCTATTGGAAAATTTTCAACAATTACTATTGGAGGTTTTGAATTTCCTCTTCCTATTGTCAAGAAGACATATGATATTTTTATTGTTGGGGACATGCATATCCCCGTTGAGGTAACCTAGTGTTATTCGAAAATTCTCTGGTTTCATGTTATTCGAAATGAGTTTGTTAACAAGACCTGATCAACCTTGTTAGTGGATTCCTTTTGATGAGCATGAGATGGATGAATTTAGAAAACACAACTCTCTGTATCCTTGTCGGTGTCAAAACCGGCGGATCTCGGGTAGGGGGTCCCGAACTGTGCGTCTAAGGTGGATGGTAACAGGAGGCAGGGGACACGATGTTTTACCCAGGTTCGGGCCCTCTTGATGGAGGTAAAACCCTACGTCCTACTTGATTTATTCTTGATGATATGGGTGTTACAAGAGTTGATCTACCACAAGATTGGAGAGGCTAAACCCTAGAAGCTAGCCTATGGTATGATTGTATGTTGTCCTACGGACTAAAACCCTCCGGTTTATATAGACACCGGATGGGCTAGGGTTACACAAGGTCGGTTACAAAGGAGGAGATATACATATCCGTATTGCCTAGCTTGCCTTCCACGCCAAGTAGAGTCCCATCCGGACACGAAACGAAGTCTTCAATCTTGTATCTTCATAGTCCAACAGTCCGGCCAAAGGATATAGTCCGGCTGTCCGGAGACACCCTAATCCAGGACTCCCTCAGTAGCCCCGAACCAGGCTTCAATAACGATGAGTCCGGCGCGCAGTATTGTCTTCAGCATTGCAAGGCGGGTGCTTCTCCAATTTCCAAGTGTTTGTAAGAAGTGTCCGGCCCCATAAATGTTGATCCTCTTGGCTTCTGTGCCCAATAAGGGCTATCTCTCATGCATCGAATGAATACGAGGCGCCAGGGCATTTTTACATTTGCCCCCCTAGCCAGATAAATAAATTGTCTATTAAAGGGATAGGGATTCTTAGATCCGATCCACACCATCTTCCCCTCAGCGAGAATCCATCAGAGTGCGTTTCGGAAATATCCATTCCAGCATGGTCGACCTCCGCAGCTCCTCCTCCCGCCCCCGTAGCCCTAAGCTCGGTGATTGGGAGAGGTGTTCAGTCCCACACAGTCGATTTGTCGAACTGCAGACCAAGGGATTTCTCCCTCCGGCATATATGGTGCCCGTTCGAGCCGGGCTTGCCACCTACAATGGCGGGGAGCAAGCGGAGAGCTTTCCCTGTCCCTCCATGGGGGAACGTGTCTGCCTTGTTCCTTACTTACTAAGGGGACTCGGATTTCCAATTCATCCGTTCTGCCACGGGCTACTGGAGTTCTACGGCCTCCAATTACACAATTTCACCCCTGCCTCCATTCTACATATCGCCGGCTATGTTGCTCTCTACAAGTTGTTCCTGGGCTACGAGGCTCACTTCGAACTGTGGAAAAGGCTATTTTGCCTCGTCCCTCGCATATAGAGGGAATCACTTTATCAAGTGGGCGGAGCCGAAATATGGCGCATCGCTGATACCAGATACATGTCCGGTACCAAGAAGAAGCCGTCCGAAGACTGGCCTTCAGAATGGTTTTATATGGAGGACGTTCCCCTTTCGGACCCTGTTCGGCGGGGTCTTCCTGAGTTCAACAATGCTCCTCTGAAGAAGCGCCGAAGTTGGCACCCACGGAGCCCCTAGGTGGAAGACAACAGAGAAGTCCTCTATCTGACGAACCGGATCAAAGCACTGGCTCAATCAGGATTGACAATAACCGAAGTTATGTCGATTTTCATAATGCGGGGAGTGCAACCACTTCAATACCGTGGGCACCCCTTGTGGTGTTTCAACGGGGCAGATGACGCCACCCGCTATGGGCATAAGGGTCCGGGCGATGCTGCCGCTTTAGCAAAAATTCTGTCTGAATTGTTCAAGGGAGAGGAGGAGGAGTTCACCCGCATCAAGCCACGGGATGGATTCTCCATGTACAATCCTCCAAGCTGGGTAAGCTATATCCCCTTACTTCCATTTTCCCGCATTCTTTGTCGTAAGTATTCACCTTGCCAGTTTGTGGCAGGAACTGCGAAAATCCATAAAGGAGGTCAGCAGCCTCTCTCCAGAACCGGAGGACCCAGACCGGGCCCTCGACTCCGGACATGAAGAAGATCCGGTTATCTCCGTGGAGCTGATAGACCGGTAGTTCTATCAGTTAAGCTACGACGGTGCCATGGTGGCCATTACGGCCGACTATCCCGGACTGCTCCCTACATCGCACGTAAGAAAAACCAAAAAATCCCAACTCCAAAAACTAGGATCCCCTTTTAGACACTTCACCCACCATATACACATGGCATTTTTTACGGGGAAGGCATTCAGGACGCCCTGCCGAACCCGCAGCAACTCGCCAACAAGAGGCGTCGAGGCCGGGTAGGCCAAAAAGGAAGGCAGTCAGGACGGAGACGCCGGCGCAAAGGTATGAAAACCCCGTTCCGTGGTTGTCGTCTTTCTCAAAATGTAATGACACCCGCGTTTCTTTAATAGAAAAAACGCTCGCCGGAATATGTCCAGCGATGTTGCTGATCACGCCTCCACCAGTCGGGCGCCAGGACCGGACATAGAGGCGGAAGCTGATATGGGGCAGGCGCCGGATAATCACCCTACAGAGGATGCGGATAGATTATCCACAACTAACTCGGAAGTGGAAAGCGCCATGAATCATAGGCGCCGTCGGGCCGTACTCCGTGACGCTTGTTTCTCACCAGAGGCATTTGATGCCTTTAATTCCAGAGAGGCGTACCTTCGTGCTGCTCAGGATGGTCTAGCCAGAGCCACGGATCAGTATGTAAAGGATGTACGGCTAAGTAAATCTGGCGATTCATATGTATCAGTAGCCCTTGAGACTTGAAACAGTTAGCATAACTGATTTAAGAATCATCTTTTAATGTGCAGGTTCTTACAGAGAAGAATACTAGGCTATCCCAGGAGCTGGAGGAATGCAAGACCCAACTGCAGGCCACTGTTGCCGCATTGCAGGAACAGAAAAAGCCTCCCGCTGGTAACATTTACTTTAAAGAATGATGGTTACCATATAGTGTGCGGCGTGGCTGCAGATCTAACAATAGATTTTGCAGATGAATCCGGAGAAAATCCGGGGGACCAGCATGTCGTGTGACAGATAGAGGCTGGCAAACGCGTGCTGACTGAGGTTAGGCGGGAGAAAAACAATCTCCAAGACGCCAATGTCAAGCTGAGCGTGGAACTAAAAGACGTTCGAGCCCAGCTTGTAGACTCCGAGAAGGAGAAAAAGCGGCTTCGGCGCGGCATTTTCAGTAAGTGCTTGAACGAATCCTTTTGAAGGAGTTCGGCGAAGAAGCCAACTAACAGCGTTATGTCTGTAGGTATGCTGACGGGTCGTCCTGCGGAGGAAATGCCCGGGTCTGCAGGTGATCTTCTATCTGAGCTCTCGCATCTGCACGAACAAGTTCGGCAGGTGATGCAAGGTGTTGCCCAGGCCTTGTGGCCATCTGCCTCCCTGCGAGAAGGTGTTGCAGAGCTTGCGGAGAAGCTCAAGGGAGCACGGCGGCGCTTCCGATTATGGAAGATATCGGCATGCCGACAAGGTGCCCGAGAAGCCTGGGCCATGGTGAAGACGCGGTACACCAAGGCTGACCCAAATCACATGGCCGAGGTCGGACCTATGGGGCCCGACGGAAAAGAGATCCCCGTTAGCTTAGTTTATGGGCAAGTAGAATTAGCCGCAAAGTATTCCCAACAGGATTGTAGGCTAGACCGCCTGTTGGATGGTATAGAGGAGGAATTTAGTCAGTCTGCATGACTATGTAATTAAAGTGACATGTATAATGCCTTCTAGCCGGATTATAGATCATTTTTCATGGCGGACCTTTTCGCTTCAACCTCGGGACCCGATAGTCCGGAGTGTATCCGAATACCCGCTCAGTTATATAAGAACCGGGGTATGCGTGGAGACTAGGCGTAGGGGTCATTGGTGCTTGAACAGACAAGTGCCAAACTAGTTATGTTATATTACATGGGTAGTAAGAAACATCTTCCAGGGAGAATAGTTCCATTAAGGGTTCCTTTCCCTCGGCAAGCATGCCCTAAAGTGCATGTCCGGACTGCGATAGGAAACGCAGGAAAAAACATCTGGGGGCAGATATGGAAAATAAATAAAAATCATCTTTTGTTCGCCGACCGAATATTCCCTTAAGAACGCTAGCTTTTGGCTTCACCCAGTCTGAGGTACACATCCGGCTGACCCGGCAGTAACAATCGCAGAGGTGCTCCCCTTATGCCCTAGCCGAATTAACGGGAACGTAGGGCATAAATACAAGAGCCAGGCAACCTAGCTTGGCCAAAACTTAAGTCATATCGATGCATATAATGGCGAAAAAAGGTACATGTGGAAGCATAACACATGTGCAGGGCACGAGGCCCAAATAAATAATCAGGCTTCTGTGAAAGAAGCCCCCAGGTATGATGAGTGCGGCTAGCGCAGCTGTAATGTGCAAACGAGGTGCAAGTTGGCCTTTGAAGGCCTGGAGAAAGAATAAAAGAAATAAAGAAAAACAAGATAGATAATGTATAAAAAATGGACAGAGGAAGGGGACGAACACAAGGTCCGGTGCTAGGCGTAGAATCTTCGGAACCTGGCTATGTTCCATGGGTTCGGCTCGAGTCGATTAGTCGATGCATCCCGCATTCGGTACGCTCCACCGGTCAGAACTTGGTCAATAATGAAGGGACCTTCCCATTTGGGCTCGAGCTCGTTCTTTTTCTTATCCGGCAGACATAGAACTAGTTCGCCAACGTTATAAGTTTTGGCTCGTACTTCTCTGCTTTGGTATCTGCGAGCCTGTTGCTGATAAAATGCGGAACGGGCTTTTGCCACATCGCGCTCCTCCTCCAAGGTGTCCAGACTGTCCTGCCGATCAAGCTCGGCTTCTCTTTCTTCGTACATGCGCACTTGAGGTGAGTCATGAATTATGTCACAGGGTAAGACTGCTTCTGCGCCGTACACCATAAAGAAGGGTGTATATCCGGTACTACGGTTCGACGTGGTCCGCAGCTCCCAGAGTACGGAGTCGAGCTCCTCTACCCAGTGCGTGTTAGACTCCGTTAAGGACCGCACTAGCCTGGGTTTAATGTCGCTCATTATAAGACCGTTCGCGCGCTCCACTTGGCTGTTGGTTTGTGGGTGATAGACTGAGGCATAATCGAGCTTGATGCCCATTTTGCTGCACCAGAGTTTTACCTCATTGGCCGTGAAGTTCGTGCCGTTATCAGTGATGATGCTGTGGGGGACGCCATAACAGTGTACGACCCCGGATATGAAGTCTATCACCGGTCTGGATTCGGCTGTTTTAACAGGTTTGACCTCTATCCATTTGGTGAACTTATCCACCATGACCAGTACGTATTTTTTCTTGTGGGTTCCCCCTTTAAGGGGTCCAACCATGTCAAGCCCCCAGACCGCAAAGGGCCATGTAATGGGGATTGTTTGGAGGGCGGTGGGTGGCGTGTGGCTTTGATTTGCAAAGAGCTGGCAACCGGCGCAACGTTGGACCAAGTCCTGTGCATATGCCTGGGCCGTTGGCCAATAGAATCCTGTACGGAAGGCCTTGCTTACAAGTTCCCCGGGCTGCGGCGTGGTGACCGCCGAGTCCGGCGTGAATTTCCGCCAAAAGGTTCCGCCCTTCCTCTTCGGAGATGCACCTTTGAAGGACTCCGGTAGTGCTTTTTTTGTACAATTCTCCCTTGTGGACCCTGTAGGCCTTAGATCGCCGCACTATGCAGCGTGCCTCATTTTGGTCCTCCGGAAGTTCCTGTCTAGTTAGGTAGGCCAGGAATGGTTCTATCCACGGGGCAATTATGGCCATTATTACATGGGCTGAAGGTGTTATTTCGGTGGCGGAGCCTCCGATTGTGTCAGGGTGTTCTGTATCGGGTATTTTGGTTGGGTCCGGGCTATTGTTACCAGTGTCCCCTTCCCATACTACGGATGGCTTGAACAGCCTCTCCAAAAATATGTTGGGGGGGGACCACGTCGCGTTTGGCGCCGATGCGGGCGAGGATATCCGCCTCCTGATTGTTTTCCCGAGCCACATGGTGAAATTCGAGCCCCTCGAACCGAGCTGACATTTTTAGGATGGCATTTCGATAGGCTGCCATTTTCGGATCCTTGGCATCAAAGTCTCCATTTATTTGGGATATTGCGAGGTTTGAATCCCCACGCGCCTCCAGATGTTGAATGCCCATGGAGACTGCCATCCGAAGACCATGCAACAGAGCTTCATATTCGGCTGCATTGTTGGAGTCTGTGTACAGTATTTGTAGTACGTACTGAATGGTATCTCTGGTTGGGGACATCAGGACGACGCCAGCCCCTAGACCGGCCAACATTTTAGAACCGTTGAAGTGCATGATCCAATTGGAGTATGCGCCATACTCTTTAGGGAGTTCGGCCTGCGTCCATTCGGCGACGAAGTCGGCCAATACTTGTGACTTAATGGCTCGTCAAGGTTTGTATGTTATGTCGAACGGGAGGAGCTCGATGGCCCATTTGGTGATCCGGCCCGTAGCCTCGCGGTTGTTTATAATATCATTAAGTGGCACTTCCGAGGCTACTGTAATCGAACACTCTTGAAAGTAGTGTCGCAGCTTCCGTGATGCCACAAATACCGCATAGGCTATCTTTTGATAATGTGGGTACCATGATTTGCAAGGAGTGGGGACTATGGATACATACTATACTGGCTTTTGAAGAGGGAATTTGTGTCCGTCTGCTTCTCGTTCGACAACGAGCACTGCGCTGACAACTTGATGAGTTGCCGCAATGTACAACAACATTGGTTCGCCGATGTTTGGCGCGGCCAGGATTGGGTTGGTTGCCAAAATGGCCTTTATTTCTTCCAGTCCAGCTGTGGCCGCGTCCGTCCACTCGAAGTGTTCAGTGCGCCGAAGGAGGCGATAAAGGGGTAAAGCCTTTTCTCCTAAGCGGGAGATAAAGCGGCTTAGAGCCGCCACGCATCCAGTTAACTTCTGGATTTGTTTGAGGTCTGTTGGGGTAGCCAACTGTGACAAGGCTCGGATTTTGGCCGGATTAGCTTCAATACCTCTACTGGAGACAATGAAACCCAGGAGCTTTCCGGCTGGTACGCCGAAAACGCATTTTTTCGGATTGAGCTTGATGTCGTATGTTCGGAGGTTGTCGAATGTGAGCCTCAAGTCGTCTATCAAAGAGTCGACGTGTTTGGTTTTGATGACCACATCGTCTACGTATGCCTCTACTGTTTTTCCGATTTGTTTCTCCAGACATGTCTGAATCATGCGCTGATATGTTGTGCCAGAGTTTTTGAGCCCAAAAGGCATTGTATTAAAATAGAAGGGACCGTATGGTGTGATGAATGCCGTTGCGGCTTGGTCGGACTCCGCCATCTTGATTTTGTGGTAACCGGAGTATGCGTCGAGGAAACACAATGACTCGTGTCCTGCGGTAGCATCAATAATTTGATCGATGCGGGGGGAGGGGGAAGGGGTCCTTTGGGCAAGCTTTATTAAGGTCCTTGAAATCGACACAAAGGCGCCAGGATTTATCCTTCTTTGGTACCATCACCAGGTTTGCTAGCCAGTCCGGGTGTTTTATTTCTCTGATAAATCCGGCCTCCAATAACTTGGCTAGTTCCTCTCCCATGGCATGTCTCTTAGGTTTGGAGAAACGCCGAAGAGCTACCGGCTTGAATCCCTTTAGGATACTGAGGCTATGCTCGGCCAGCCTGCGTGGGATTCCTGGCATGTCTGAGGGATGCCAGGCGAATATGTCCCAATTCTCGCGCAGGATCTCTCGTAGTGCGGCGTCCACGGCGGGGTTTAACTGTGCCCCGATGGAGGCTGTTTTTGCAGGGTCCGTTGGGTGCACTTGGAATTTGACTATTTCATCCGCTGGTTTAAAAGAGGTGGACTTGGATCTCTTGTCGAGTATCACATCGTCCCTGTCCACTGTGGAGCGTAGCGTGGTTAATTCCTCGGCCGAGAGGGCTTCGGATAATGCCTTGAGGGCCAGTGCGGCTGCTTTGTTTTCGGCGCGGAGTGCTGTGTCCGGATCACTGGCAAGAGTGATGATTCCGTTGGGCCCAGGCATTTTGAGCTTCATGTACCCATAATGGGGTACGGCTTGGAAGATTGTGAACGCCTCCTGTCGGGGATATACCCTGCGGTATGACCCGGCTGGAGTTGTAAACCGGCTGGGACTTGGTAAACCGACGGATGGTAAACCGGCGGAGAGTTAAGACAGAGAGTCAAGATAGATGGCTAAGACAGACGGTAAACCGGCTGGTGTTAAACCGGCAGACAATGTTATACCGGCAGACGTTAAGAAAGTCAAAATAGTTTAAGTTAAAGTCCGAGTTGGACTCCACATGTAACCCGCCCCTTTAACATATATAAGGAGGGCAGGGCTCCTCAAAGGGGGACAAGCAAGAAACAATCTCTAGGGCTAGACACAACTAGAGGAGAGCCGGTTTACGGCGACTCTCTTGTGATGATAATGAGATCTAACCTCAAACAGCATATAGGGTTGTTACCAGACGATGTTTCTCGGGGCCCGAAGCTGTCTAAACCCTTGTCTTGTGTTGTGTCTCTCGATTCCGCTCAACCCCTCTCAAGTTACCACATAGATGCGTTGGCCTCGCGACTAAGTCCTCACACTAAGGACATTTGACGTGTTAATTCCACGACAAATAGCGCCCACTGTGGGGCCTGCGCACAGTGATGTTGAGTTTTTGAAGGGATCTCTCTCAGGGATCGAGGAGTTTACAATTCTTCGGATAAGAAAGACTTAGCCTTGTGGTTACTGGTTTAGATTTTACAATCCAGAAGATTCAAGTCAAAAAAGAGAAATTAGGGTTACGGTGTGGTCTGCCGCCGCTGCCAAATCCAAGTTGTCAATTGTGAGTTGCCTCCACGTTAGATCAAAGGAAGAGATATGCTCACATCCATCAAACCGTAGTTGTTTGCTTCAAATCCCGAGATCAATAGCCGATTTGTTTGCTCTAGCAAACCTGGTCATCATGATGGACTAGCTGAAAGGTGTTCTGTTTGCACCAGCTTCAAGATGCGAGTTGATGTGAATAAAAAAAGAAGAAGACCATGTTCAGACTAGCCAACTGCACCATGAGAAGAAAGATCATGAGGGCGGTTTAAGATTTTTTTTGCTGAAAATCTAACGACGACCCGGAAGAAGATGCTAGCTGCATGTCTCTGGCCTCAGGTTAATTTGATGCGCCAGGTCGCCTTGACCGCCGCTGCCGAGTCGCCTGTCTTCACCATCACGAGGGAGACCCGGATTCGAGGCTTAATTTTTTTTTTCCTCTAAGAATACGACAAGCGCCACGAGGGAGACCTGGATTTGGATTCGTCAAGAAAGGTCACGGCCCCAACTCCGCCTCGCCACTGCTGCGGTGTGAGCGCCAAACTGCCCCTGTATAATCCCGCTTTCTACAGTAGGCCGATTAAAGTGGGCCTTGCGTCAACCAAATCGCTGCAGCAGCATCATCGTCGTCGGGGTTCGCCTAAAACCTTGAGTTGTTGCCTCCGAATTGACTTCAAGCCGCCAACGTCGATGCTAGCAAGTTCTGTTGACCGCAGCAGACACATCAAGGCAATTCACGTGGATACAATTGCTAAAGAAACCGCACAGTCAAAATACGACCTGGAACTAGAGCCAGCGACGACCCGGACTTCGTCGCCGATTCGCGCCTCAGATTCGCCGACCTTCTCCGTCGCCGCGGTCGCCATACCGTCCGCCTCAACGGCTGCATCCGCGGCCTCCTATGTTACATGGTACGGAGATAAGAGTACAGAGATACGGATACGGCGATACGGGAAAACGGCATTCTCTGGAAATAGGCATACGGGGATACGGCGAGTATATGTATGAATGCATAAAAAAAGCAACAAAACACAAATTTTTAGAGGATGAGAAAATTGATGTTTATGAAGTAACCTGATCTTTTTCATTCAGGGTGATCTGAATAACTCCCTGGGAAATCGCCATCACAAACCTACACGTCATTCCCTAACATTGGAAAAATAGATAAATAGATGCACTTCGTTCTCCCCTAAATCCTAATCCATACCATGCTTAAGAACAGAAAACTTGAAGCAATGGATTGAAACTTAGTAGCTTACTTGCGTACAGACTAAGGATGGGGAAGACTTGCCGACTTGGAGTTGGAGGACGGAGGCAGGCAGCGAGCTGCGAGGTGCCGCCGGCGCCGGCGGCGGAAGGGAGTCTGGAGATGCGGCTCGAACCCTCACGATTTGGCAACTGCAGGTGACGGCAGGATGGACTCCAGCGATTAGGTTTATTTACCCATCGCGAGTAGGCCTTTTTTGATGGGCTGGAGATCGAGTGGTAACAGGCCTAACGTATCCGTGGTGTATCCCCGCGTGTCCCAGTCGTATCCCTATTTTTTTCTCTTTATTTTAATTCGCAAAAACGTGATACGTAGGGATACGGGTATCCCACGCGTATCCGGACGTATCCCCGTCCTAGTGCAGTATCCTGCACCGATACGGAACTTATGTGACGTATCCCTGCAACACAGGCTATGGCAGTGCTGAGCCGGCCCTGCCGCGTGATTAAGCCGCCGGGTGGAGCGCTGTGTTGCCAACCTCGGCTTCTGCTGCGTTTCGCGACTCCAAGTCGCCCCGGTGCGGCAAAATCACCACGAGCCGACCCTGTTTACTTACACGGCCGCGCTCCTTTTTTTCCTTTGAGTTGCTTGAGTGGCAATCTCTGAATGTGGTTATCTCTAAATATGGCCTGCTTGCGTGTTGACTGACCAACGGAGCTGGAAGAGAATTACTGAGAAAATCCATTGGTTGGACTGGTTCTAAGGTAACACTTGATACTATCCAGAAGGCATCGCTTGGACAAATTACTATCGATACTAGCCCGATGTCAGTACAACTATTACATCCACCCGGAATAAATCTATGGGCATGGACACCAGCGGGGAACAAAAGACTATTTGCTCAGTCTACGTTCGTCCCACAAAAATACCAGGTGCTTTCTGCCTTATCTATATTTTAGTATATATTCATTTTAAAAGTAATTACTTTGGGTTGGAGGTATTTCTCTCGCAGAACCACTATTCATTACAAAGGTGTTGCAAAGGGGCATGTGTCATACATTATGTTTGCACTAGCGCTTATCCATGTCGTGCTGCTCGATGAATATGTGTGCAAGTCGCCGCTCCTGCCACATCAACATGACGTGGTTGATTCGCCCATCTGCGCTTGCGATTGACTCGCCCGTCCTCGCTGACTCATACTGCCACGGCCGGCTCACCCGTGATTGATGTTAGCTTCACCATGGTGATCATCAACTCTGTTGGGAAACGTAGTAATTTCAAAAAAATTCCTACGCACACGCAAAATCATGGTGATGCATAGCAACGAGAGGGGAGAGTGTTGTCTACGTACCCTCGTAGACCGAAGCGGAAGCGTTGACGCAACGTAGAGGAAGTAGTCGTACGTCTTCCCGGTCCAACCGATCCAAGCACCGTTACTCCGGCACCTCCGAGTTCTTGGCACACGTTCAGCTCGATGACGCTCCCCGGGCTCCGATTCAGCAAAGCTTCGGGGAGGAGTTCCGTCAGCACGATGGCGTGGTGACGATCTTGATGTTCAACCGTCGCAGGGCTTCGCCTAAGCACTGCTACAATATGACCGAGGTGGAATATGGTGGAGGGGGGCACCGCACACGGCTAAGGAACGATCACGAAGATCAACTTGTGTATCTATGGGGTGCCCCCTGCCCCCGTATATAAAGGAGTGGAGGAGGGGAGGGCCGGCCCTCTCTATGGCGCGCCCTAGGGGAGTCCTACTCCCACCGGGAGTAGGATTTCCCTTTTCCTAGTCCAACTAGGAGTCCTTCCATGTAGTAGGAGTAGGAGACAAGGAAGGGGAAGGGAGAAGGGAAGGAAGGAGGGGGCGCAGCCCCTCCCCCTAGTCCAATTCCGACTAGGCCATGGGGGGGGGAGGCGCGCGGCCTGCCCTAGGCAGCCCCTCTCTCTTTCCCGTATGGCCCAATAGTTCTCCTCCCGTATTCCCGTAACTCCCCGGTACTGCGAAAAATACCCGAACCACTTGGAACCTTTCCGATGTCCGAATATAGTCGTCCAATATATCGATCTTTACGTCTCGACCATTTCGAGACTCCTCGTCATGTCCCCGATCTCATCCGGGACTCCGAATTCCTTCGATACATCAAAACTCATAAACTCATAATATAACTGTCATCGAAACCTTAAGCGTGCAGACCCTACGGGTTCGAGAACAATGTAGACATGACCGAGGCACGTCTCCGGTCAATAACCAATAGCAGAACCTGGATGCTCATATTGGCTCTCATATATTCTACGAAGATCTTTATCGGTCAGACCGCATAACAATATACGTTGTTCCCTTTGTCATCGGTATGTTACTTGCCCGAGATTTGATCGTCGGTATCTCAATACCTAGTTCAATCTCGTTACCGGCAAGTCTCTTTACTCGTTCCGTAATACATCATCTCGCAACTAACTCATTAGTTGCAATGCTTGCAAGGCTTATGTGATGTGCATTACCGAGAGGGCCCAGAGATACCTCTCCGACAAACGGAGTGACAAATCCTAATCTCGAAATACGCCAACCCAACATGTACCTTTGGAGACACCTGTAGAGCTCCTTTATAATCACCCAGTTACGTTGTGACATTTGGTAGCACACAAAGTGTTCCTCCGGCAAACCGGAGTTGCATAATCTCATAGTCATAGGAACGTGTATAAGTCATGAAGAAAGCAATAGCAACATACTAAACGATCGGGTGCTAAGCTAATGGAATGAGTCATGTCAATCAGATCATTCACCTAATGATGTGATCCCGTTAATCAAATAACAACTCTTTGTCCATGGTTAGGAAACATAACCATCTTTGATTAACGATCTAGTCAAGTAGAGGCATACTAGTGACACTCTGTTTGTCTATGTATTCACACATGTATTATGTTTCCGGTTAATACAATTCTAGCATGAATAATAAACATTTATCATGAAATAAGGAAATAAATAATAACTTTATTATTGCCTCTAGGGCATATTTCCTTCAGTCTCCCACTTGCACTAGAGTCAATAATCTAGATCACATCGCCATGTGATTTAACATCAATAGTTCACATCACCATGTGATTAACACCCATACTTCACATCGTTATGTGACCAATACTCAAAGGGTTTACTAGAGTCAGTAATCTAGTTCACATCGTTTATGTGATTAACACCCAAAAAGTACTAAGGTGTGATCATGTTTTGCTTGTGAGATAATCTTAGTCAACGGGTCTGTCACATTCAGATCCGTAAGTATTTTGCAAATTCTATGTCTACAATGCTCTGCACGGAGCTACTCTAGCTAATTGCTCCCACTTTCAATATGTATCTAGATCGAGACTTAGAGTCATCCAGATTTGTGTCAAAACTTGCATCGGCGTAACTTTTTACGACGAACCTTTTGCCACCTCCATAATTGAGAAATATTTCCTTATTCCACTAAGGATAATTTTGACCGCTGTCCAGTGATCTACTCTTAGATCACTATTGTACTCCCTTGTTTATCACAGTGTAGGGTATACAATAGATCTGGTACACAGCATGGCATACTTTATAGAACCTATGGCTGAGGCATAGGGAATGACTTTCATTCTCTTTCTATCTTCTGCCGTGGTCGGGCTTTGAGTCTTACTCAATTTCACACCTTGTAACACAGGCAAGAAACTTTTTCTTTGACTGTTCCATTTTGAACTACTTCATAATCTTGTCAAGGTATGTACTCATTGAAAAAACTTATCAAGCGTCTTGATCTATCTCTATAGATCTTGATACTCAATATGTAAGAAGCTTCACCGAGGTCTTTCTTTGAAAAACTCCTTTCAAACACTCCTTTATGCTTTGCAGAATAATTCTACATTATTTCCGATCAACAATATGTTATACTTATCAGAAATGTTGTAGTGCTCCCACTCACTTTCTTGTAAATACAAGCTTCACCGCAAGTCTGTATAAAACTATATGCTTTGATCAACTTATCAAAGCATATATTCCAACTCCGAGATGCTTGCACCAGTCCATAAATGGATCGCTGGAGCTTGCATATTTTGTTAGCACCTTTAGGATTGACAAAACCATCTTGTTGCATCATATACAACTCTTCTTTAATAAATCCATTAAGGAATGCAGTTTTGTTTATCCATTTGCCAGATTTCATAAAATGCGGCAATTGCTAACATGATTCGGACAGACTTAAGCATAGATACGAGTGAGAAACTCTCATCGTAGTCAACACCTTGAACTTGTCGAAAACCTTTTGCGACAATTCTAGCTTTGTAGATAGTAACACTACTATCCGTGTCCGTCTTCCTCTTGAAGATCCATTTATTATCAATGGCTTGCCGATCCTCGGGCAAGTCCACCAAAGTCCACACTTTGTTCTCATACATGGATCCTATCTCAGATTTCATGGCCTCAAGCCATTTATCGGAATCTGGGCTCATCATCGCTTCCTCATAGTTCGTAGGTTCGTCATGATCAAGTAACATGACCTCCAGAATAGGATTACCGTACCACTCTGGTGCGGATCTCACTCTGGTTTACCTACGAGATTCGGTAGTAACTTGATCTGAAGTTACATGATCATCATCATTAGCTTCCTCACTAATTGGTGTAGTAGTCACAGGAATAGATTTCTGTGATGAACTATTTTCCAATAAGGGAGAAGGTACAATTACCTTATCAAGTTTTCTACTTTCCTCCCACTCACTTCTTTCGAGAGAAGCTCCTTCTCTAGAAAGGATCCATTCTTAGCAACGAATGTCTTGCCTTCGGATCTGTGATAGAAGGTGTACCCAACTATCTCCTTTGGGTATCCTATGAAGACATATTTCTCCGATTTGAGTTTGAGCTTATCGAGATGAAACTTTTTCACATAAGCATCGCAACTCCAAACTTTAAGAAACAACAGCTTAGGTTTCTTGCCAAACCATAGTTCACACGGTGTCGTTCAACGGATTTAGATGGTGCCCTATTTAACGTGAGTGCAACTGTCTCTAATGCATAACCCCAAAACGATAGTGGTAGATCGGTAAGAGACATCATAGATCGCACTATATCTAATAAAGTACGGTTATGACGTTCGGACACACCATTACACTATGGTGTTCCAGGTGGCGTGAGTAGTGAAACTATTTCACATTGTTTTAATTGAAGGCTAAACTCGTAGCTCAAATATTTTACCTCTGCGATCATATCGTAGAAACTTTTATTTTCTTGTCACGATGATTTTCCACTTCACTCTGAAATTCTTTGAACTGTTCAAATGTTTCAGACTTATGTTTCATCAAGTAGATATCCCCATATCTGCTCAAATCATCTGTGAAGGTCAGAAAATAATGATACCTGCTGCAAGCCTTAATATTCATCGGACCACATACATCAGTATGTATGATTTCCAACAAATCTGTTGCTTGCTTCATTGTTCCGGAGAATGGCGTTTTAGTCATCTTGCCCATAAGGCATGGTTCGCAAGCATCAAGTGATTCCAAAAGCCCATCAGCATGGAGTTTCTTCATGCGCTTTACACCAATATGACTTAAACGGCAGTGCCACAAATAAGTTGCACTATCATTATTAACTTTGCATCTTTTGGTTTCAATATTATGAATATGTGTATCACTATGATCGAGATCCAACGAACCATTTTCATTGGGTGTGTAACCATATAAGGTTTTATTCATGTAAACAGAACAACAATTGTTCTCTAACTTAAATGAATAACCGTATTGCAATAAACATGATCAAATTATATTCATGCTCAACGCAAACGCCAAATAACACTTATTTAGGTTCAACACTAATCCCGAAAGTATAGGGAGTGTGCGATGATGATCATATCAATCTTGGAACCACTTCTAACACACATCGTCACTTCACCCTTAACTAGTCTCTGTTTATTCTGCAACTCCCGTTTCGAGTTACTAATCTTAGCAACTGAACTAGTATCAAATACTGAGGGGTTGCTATAAACACTAGTAAAGCATACATCAATAACATGTATATCAAATATACTTATGTTCACTTTGCCATCCTTCTTATCTGCCAAATACTTGGGGCAGTTCTGCTTCCATTGACCAGTCCCTTTGCAGTAGAAGCACTTAGTCTCAGGCTTAGGACCAGACTTGGGCTTCTTCACTTGAGCAGGAACTTGCTTGCTGTTCTTCTTGAAGTTCCCCTTCTTCCCTTTGCCCTTTTCTTGAAACTAGTGGTCTTGTTAACCATCAACACTTGATGTTTTTCTTGATTTCTACCTTCGTCGATTTTAGCATCACGAAGAGCTTGGGAATTGTTTCCGTTATCCCTTGCATATTATAGTTCATCACGAAGTTCTACTAACTTGGTGATGGTGACTAGAGAATTCTGTCAATCACTATTTTATCTGGAAGATTAACTCCCACTTGATTCAATTGATTGTAGTACCCAGACAATCTGAGCACATGCTCACTAGTTGAGCGATTCTCCTCCAACTTTTAGCTATAGAACTTGTTGGCGACTTCATCTCTCTCAACTCGGGTATTTCTTGAAATATTAACTTCAACTCCTGGAACATCTCATATGGTCCATGACGTTCAAGACGTCTTTGAAGTCCCGATTCTAAGCCGTTAAGCATGGTGCACTTAACTATCAAGTAGTCATCATATTGAGCTAGCCAAACATTCATAACGTCTGCATCTGCTCCTGCAATAGGTCTGTCACCTAGCGGTGCATCAAGGACATAATTCTTCTGTGTAGCAATGAGGATAAACCTCAGATCACGGATCCAATCCGCATCATTGCTACTAACATCTTTCAACACAATTTTTCTCTAGGAACATATCAAAATAAACATATGAAAGCAACAACGCGAGCTATTGATCCACAACATAGATATGCTAATACTACCAAGACTAAGTTCATGATAAATTTAAGTTCAATTAATCATATTACTTAAGAACTCCCACTTAGATAGACATCCCTCTAATCCTCTAAGTGATCACGTGATCCAAATCAACTAAACCATAACCGATCATCACGTGAAATGGAGTAGCTTTCAATGGTGAACATCACTATGTTGATCATATCTACTATATGATTCACGCTCGACCTTTCGGTCTCAGTGTTCCGAGGCCATATCTGCATATGCTAGGCTCGTCAAGTTTAACCTGAGTATTCTGCGTGTGCAAAACTGGCTTGCACCCATTGTAGATGGATGTAGAGCTTATCACACCCGATCATCACGTGGTGTCTGGGCATGACGAACTTTGGCAACGGTGCATACTCAGGGAGAACACTTTTATCTTGAAATTTAGTGAGGAATCATCTTATAATGCTACCGTCAATCAAAGCAAGATAAGATGCATAAAAGATAAACATCACATGCAATCAAAATATGTGACATGATATGGCCATCATCATCTTGTGCCTTTGATCTCCATCTCCAAAGCATCGTCATGATTTCCATCGTCACCGGCATGTCACCATGATCTCCATCATCTTGATCTATATCAATGTGTCGTCACATGGTCATCTCGCCAACTATTGCTATCGCATAGCGATAAAGTAAAGCAATTATTTGGCGCTTGCATCTTATGCAATAAAGAGACAACCATAAGGCTTCTGCCAGTTGCCGATAACTTTAACAAAACATGATCATCTCATACAAAAACTTATATCTCATCACGTTTTGACCATATCACATCACAACATGCCCTGCAAAAACAAGTTAGACGTCCTCTACTTTGTTGTTGCAAGTTTTACGTGGCTGCTACGGGCTTAAGCAAGAACCAATCTTACCTACGCATCAAAACCACAACGATAGTTTGTCAAGTTGGTGCTGTTTTAACCTTCGCAAGGACCGGGCGTAGCCACACTCGGTTCAACTAAAGTTGGAGAAACTGACACCCGCCAGCCACCTGTGTGCAAAGCACGGCGGTAGAACCAGTCTCGCGTAAGCGTACGCGTAATGTCGGTCCGGGCCGCTTCATCCAACAATACCGCCGAACCAAAGTATGACATGCTGGTAAGCAGTATGACTTATATCGCCCACAACTCACTTGTGTTCTACTCGTGCATATAACATCAAACCATAAAACCTAGGCTCGGATGCCACTGTTGGGAAACGTAGTAATTTCAAAAAAATTCCTACGCACACGCAAGATCATGGTGATGCATAGCAACGAGAGGGGAGAGTGTTGTCTACGTACCCTCGTAGACCGAAGCGGAAGCGTTGACGCAACATAGAGGAAGTAGTCGTATGTCTTCCCGGTCCAACCGATCCAAGCACCGTTACTCCGGCACCTCCGAGTTCTTGGCACACGTTCAGCTCGATGACGCTCCCCGGGCTCCGATCCAGCAAAGCTTCGGGGAGGAGTTCCGTCAGCACGACGGTGTGGTGACGATCTTGATGTTCAACCGTCGCAGGGATTCGCCTAAGCACTGCTACAATATGACCGAGGTGGAATATGGTGGAGGGGGGCACCGCACACGGCTAAGGAACGGTCACGAAGATCAACTTGTGTATCTATGGGGTGCCCCCTGCCCCCGTATATAAAGGAGTGGAGGAGGGGAGGGCCGGCCCTCTCTATGGCGCGCCCTAGGGGAGTCCTACTCCCACCGGGAGTAGGATTTCCCTTTTCCTAGTCCAACTAGGAGTCCTTCCATGTAGTAGGAGTAGGAGACAAGGAAGGGGAAGGAAGGGGGGGGCGCAGCCCCTCCCCCTAGTCCAATTTGGACTAGGCCTTGGGGGGGGGGCTGCCCTAGGCAGCCCCTCTCTCTTCCCCGTATGGCCCAATAAGGCCCAATACTTCTCCTCCCGTATTCCCGTAACTCCCGGTACTCCGAAAAATACCCGAACCACTCGGAACCTTTCCGATGTCCGAATATAGTCGTCCAATATATCGATCTTTACGTCTCGACCATCTCGAGACTCCTCGTCATGTCCCCGATCTCATCCGGGACTCCGAACTCCTTCGATACATCAAAACTCATAAACTCATAATATAACTGTCATCGAAACCTTAAGCGTGCGGACCCTACGGGTTCGAGAACAATGTAGACATGACCGAGACACGTCTCCGGTCAATAACCAATAGCGGAACCTGGATGCTCATATTGGCTCCCACATATTCTACGAAGATCTTTATCGGTCAGACCGCATAACAATATACATTGTTCCCTTTGTCATCGGTATGTTACTTGCCCGAGATTTGATCGTCCGTATCTCAATACCTAGTTCAATCTCGTTACCGACAAGTATCTTTACTCGTTCCGTAATACATCATCTCGCAACTAACTCATTAGTTGCAATGCTTGCAAGGCTTATGTGATGTGCATTACCGAGAGGGCCCAGAGATACCTCTCCGACAAACGGAGTGACAAATCCTAATCTCGAAATACGCCAACCCAACATGTACCTTTGGAGACACCTATAGAGCTCCTTTATAATCACCCAGTTACATTGTGACGTTTGGTAGCACACAAAGTGTTCCTCCGGCAAACGGGAGTTGCATAATCTCATTGTCATAGGAACATGTATAAGTCATGAAGAAAGCAATAGCAACATACTAAACGATCGGGTGCTAAGCTAATGGAATGGGTCATGTCAATCAGATCATTCACCTAATGATGTGATCCCGTTAATCAAATAACAACTCTTTGTCCATGGTTAGGAAACATAACCATCTTTGATTAACGAGCTAGTCAAGTATAGGCATACTAGTGACACTCTGTTTGTCTATGTATTCACACATGTATTATGTTTCCGGTTAATACAATTCTAGCATGAATAATAAACATTTATCATGAAATAAGGAAATAAATAATAACTTTATTATTGCCTCTAGGGCATATTTCCTTCAAACTCTGCGATGGATAATCACTAGCCCGGCATATCAGGTGAAATCCATCCAATATATCTCTATATTACATATTTTTGTTTTAAAAAAGAGCAATTACTCCGGTTTGCAAGTTCTCCTATGCAGGATTCAAACCAGTCCATATCATGGTCAATTGTGGAGAATCTCATGACAACTCCTTGAGTCCCCTTGAGACTCGGGGGCTATGATGCCATGGCTCAGTAAATATTGCCAGTTCAAAGGCCATCAGAAAATTGTCGGTTCAAAATAAAGGTTCTAGTTTAAAATACGGTTCAAGGGAAATTTATCTCCCAAGCTTTGAAGCTCTCAAATCCGGTTTAAAAATTTCCGGTTCAAAAAGGAATTAACTTCTTGCAAGTTCGAGTTTAAAGGCCGTCAGAAAATTTCCGGCTAAAAATGAGGATTTTGGTTTAAAATCCGGTTCAAGGGAAAGATGTCTCCCATAAAGCTTTGAAGCTCTCAATATCCGGTTTAAAATCCCGGTTCAAGAAAATGTATCTCTTGCAAAAAGTTAAAAGTTGCCGAAGAGGACCTGTTGCCATGATGTACGGTTCAAACATGGGTGTCGGTGTCAAAACCGACGGATCTCGGGTAGGGGGTCCCGAACTGTGCGTCTAGGC
Organism: Triticum urartu; assembly: GCF_003073215.2. Taxonomy (NCBI): domain Eukaryota; kingdom Viridiplantae; phylum Streptophyta; class Magnoliopsida; order Poales; family Poaceae; genus Triticum; species Triticum urartu. Next base: position 464,173,993 of record NC_053026.1, on the reverse strand, counting down.
CGGATGGTAACAGGAGGCAAGGGACACGAAGTTTTACCCAGGTTCGGGCCCTCTCGATGGAGGTAAAACCCTACGTCCTGCTTGATTAATATTGATGATATGGGTAGTACAAGAGTAGATCTACCACGAGATCAGAGAGGCTAAACCCTAGAAGCTAGCCTATGGTATGATTGTTGATGTGTATATTGTCCTACGGACTAAAACCCTCCGGTTTATCTAGACACTGGAGAGGGTTAGGGTTACACAAAGTCGGTTACAATGGTAGGAGATCTACATATCCGTATTGCCAAGCTTGCCTTCCACGCCAAGGAAAGTCCCTTCCGGACACGGTACGAAGTCTTCAATCTTGTATCTTCATAGTCCAGGAGTCTGGCTGAAGGTATAGTCCGGCTATTCGAACACCCCCTAATCCAGGACTCCCTCAATGGGTATCCCGCCTTATTGGCTTATCATATTATTGATTACATGAGGGCTTCAGCTGACAAAGCGGAAGTTCTGTCCATTAATCCGGCTATCACGCCACAACAAAGTTCGGGAGCTTCACACCCAAGGGGCCAAAGAGAGTATTGTTGCTATGCACAGCTCATACATAGGCACCCATTGAGCACAGCTCACAAAGTTACTTGGGGGCTCTTTGTGTAAAGTAACAAAGAGCTTGAAAGGACCCTTGTAATTGGGTATCGACCCATGGCTTGGAAGCCTGGTGTATTCACCTAAAACCCCGGGTTAACCTGCCTTCATCAAGTAAGCCACTCCTATCCACGTAATCCTGGCATGACCCGCCGAACGTTTGACAGTTACTCTCATTGAGACCCTGAACTTGTCAAAGTTAAAACGACGATTGGTTAGTTGGAGGCCCATCTTAAAAGGCTTTGTCAAATGGTTTAACTCAGCGGCCTGGCAGCCCATGAAAAGCCTCGAATTTGGGCCTGGCAGCCCTTGAAAAGCCTCGACTACACGGTTTTATTTGCCTTTGTCAAGATTTTTCTCTTTTGATAAATTTTATGTTGAACCGATGTCTATTGACTCGGCATGACTATCAGTCATCAAATTAACCCGGTGTTCTTTAACCCGGCTCGACTTTCAACTACAAGTTGTCAGTACATAATCACTTATAATCCGGTGTTTATTGACCCGACCTGGCTTTGGACTATAAGTCGCCATTATATATTTGCATTGCACCATTGGAATTATGCGCTTGTAAATCATTGGGTATATTATTCAAATATCCAACATGGTTGGATTTTTATTATGGTTATTAATAACCAGTATTATGATTAAGGTTTTCAAAGTCGCTTTAGCGCAAATGGATTTCATATTATCAATAGATATGATTTATTCTACAATTGAAGGAATAGTCCAGAGTTGCTACAGGCTTACGACCCGGCACTTGGGGGATACATTATTTTAGTTGAAATTACATTAAATACACAAGTCTCATGTCGCTGCAAGCATGCACCATGACACTTGGGGGCTAATGCAAAGTCATTTTTTTGCTCAACTTATTGAAGACCCGACTCATCACATGGTAATGAGCCGGCCCTTGGGGGCTACCAATTGCCTCTATCAACAATTTAAGGTACAAAGCTTTTTATCCATTACATTGAAGGGTCCACTGCTCAGTTGGTAAAGCACAAGGCTCTTAACCTTGTGGACGTGAATTCAAGCCCCATGATGGGGGTTACATCATATAATGTTATTTTCATTGAAGAATATATCAAAGTCCCAGCTCAATATTATCTTACTGAGCCGACCCTTGGGGGCTACACGTTGATGATCAAAGTTTACAAGATTATATTTACAAAGTCCCTGCTCATTATTGCATAATGACCCGGCCCTTGGGGGCTACACTGGTTGAAGTTTTTATGAGAATAAGGCAATTTCAAGTCCCAAGTTGCTGCAAGCATGACAACCCGACACTTGGGGGCTACATATGTAGAATACTCAATTCTGACTAGTGATTGATGAACAACCTGGATTTCTTCAAGATTGTGATATTCATATTGAAGCAAGTCTTAAGCTGTTGCTATGCTACCTTCTAAAGACTTGGGGGCTACAAGTGATAGGCATATAAGAGGTATATTTTCAAGCTTCATGTTAACTACAATTATGACCTGGTGCCATCAATATTTGTAAACCGGCAATGATAAACCGGCAAGTTCAAGTCTTAAACCGGCATAGTTCTACATTCTCAAACCGGCAAGTTCTACATTCTTAAACCGGCTGAAGATCAAATGAGTATTTCAAAGGCCAATATTTTTTGTTAAGCATTTGGAGCTGGAGTCAAAAGAGTTATTCTTCACAATATTTCACTATGACAAACCGATGTCAGCAAATTGATTATGAAGCTGGTCTATTGACTCGGATTTTATAGAAGAAGGAAGTGACAAGGACTTAAGGATAATCAAGATCAGTTTAACATAGATAAATCAAAATTAAACTGGGGGCTAATGTCGGGGATATACCCCGCGGTATGACCCGGCTGGAGTTGTAAACCGGCTAGGACTTGGTAAACCGGCGGATGGTAAACCGGCGGAGAGTTAAGACAGAGAGTCAAGACAGATGGCTAAGACAGACGGTAAACCGGCTGGTGTTAAACCGGTAGACAATGTTAAACCGGCAGACAATGTTAAACCGGCAGACAATGTTAAACCGGCAGACGTTAAGAAGCCCAGGAAGGGAAGTCAAAATAGTTTAAGTTAAAGTCCGAGTTGGACTCCACATGTAACCCGCCCCTTCAACATATATAAGGAGGGGCAGGGCTCCTGAAAGGGGGACAAGCAAGAAACAATCTCTAGGGCTAGAAACCACTAGAGGAGAGTCGGTTTACGGCGACTCCCTCGTGATGATAATGAGATCTAACCTCAAACAGCATGTAGGGTTGTTACCAGACGATGTTTCCCGGGGCCCGAAGCTGTCTAAACCCTTGTCTTGTGTTGCGTCTCTCGATTCCGCTCAACCCCTCTCAAGCTACCACATAGATGCGTTGGCCTCGCGACTAAGTCCTCACACTAAGGACATCTGACGTGTTAATTCCACAACACCTCCCATCCTAAAAGAGCGTGATAACCACTGTTGAACGGGGGCACTTGGAATGTAATTTCTTCGGACCTGTAATTATCCGGCATGCCGAATACCACATCTATTGTGATTTTCCCAGCACAGCGTGCTTCCCGACTAGGATGATTCCTCTAAAGGTTGTGCTACTTTGCTCAATGCGGTTCCAGTCTATTTCCATCTTTTGAAGAGTTTCCTAATAAATGAGGGTTAATCCACTGCCGCCGTCCATGAGTACTTTGGTGGGTCGAAAGCCGTCCACGATTGGGCTGAGGACCAGTGCAGCTGGTGCTCGGGCTATTTGGAATGTAGGTTCATCACTGGCATTGAAGGTGATAGCCGTGTCACTCCATGGAATTATTGCTGCCACATTGCAGATTTCGGCAATGCTGCGGAGTGTTCGCTTGCGCCTATTATTTGATGCGAATGTCTCAAAGACTGTTAATACTGTATTGCTATCCGTGGGATGGTGCTCTACGGCATCTGGGATGAGATGATCCTCACCGCTTTTAGCCACCTGCCGGAGTATCCAACATGCTCTAAGGCTATGTGTTGGTATGGCGTCCTCTGTACTGTGAATTTTACAGGGTCCATTGAGCCATCCCTCCAGTACAGTTCCATGCCCTATAGAGGGTTTTTGATTTTTGGTAGTTGACCCGAGTGTCTTTTGATACTGCACCCTTTTATTTCGGACTGGGTTCGTATTTAGGGCCGGATTATCCCAAAAGTTTGTTTCAGTTTTCCAGGCACTTTCCATCGCACGGTACTTTCATACTATGGACGCCAAGTCAGCGAAGCGTGATATCTCATGGCGATTTATGGCGTTAAGGATTCCCTTGTCCGTGCAATTATTGCAGAAAAATAAGATTGCGTCTTCCTCGCGACAGTCCTTAACCTTGTTCATCGCAAGGAGGAATCTGGCCCAATAGTGATGTACTGTTTCCTGGGGCTCTTGCCTGATGTGGGAAAGGTCGCTTATGTTCGGGTGGGTGGGTGGAATTGAATCCGAACCCTTGCCCGATCTGGGATCCAGGGGACGAGGAATTTCCAATTTTGGAAATTCTCGTTTCGGGGTGTTGCCCGATAATCCTGGCCCGTTGCCTGACTCTAAGTTCAGGGATTGGATGTTGTCCTCCCACGAACGGGTATCCGGCTCGTGAGCTCAGGAATCTGGACATAGTTGGTCCTCAATATGGAGGAGAGGTCGCCGCGTTGTTCCTCCACCACTTCAATATGATGGCTGACTGGCGGAGAGTTAATCTCCCTTTGATCGGGTTTAAGCCCAATCCGATCATAGTCTGTAGCGACTCCTAGGGCGGCGATGCGATCCAAGAGCTCGTTTAAGGAGCCGAGCTCCATTAGATCCATCTATTCGACGAGTGCCGATTTGACGTGGAGGCTGATTTTGATGACCCGAGAAGTCATCGTTGGCGCGCGGCCGAACAGGCGGTCATGATAAATCCGCCTAGCCGGAGAGTTTAGCCGACAGCCAAAGCTCCCCCAACAGTAGTACCATCTTTAAAGACGAGACGAGGCATCCTTCCTTCTGGCGACGGCATAGTGGAACTCTCAATGAAAGCACCAATGTCGGTGTCAAAACCGGCCGATCTCGGGTAGGGTGTCCCGAACTGTGCGTCTAAGGCGGATGGTAACAGGAGGCAGGGGACATGATGTTTTACCAGGTTCGGGCCCTCTTTATGGAGGTAAAACCCTACGTCCTGCTTGATTTATTCTTGATGATATGGGTGTTACAAGAGTTGATCTACCACGAGATCGGAGAGGATAAACCCTAGAAGCTAGCCTATGGTATGATTGTATGTTGTCCTACGGACCAAAACCCTCCGGTTTATATAGACACCAGAGGGGCTAGGGTTACACAAGGTCGGTTACAAAGGAGGAGATATACATATCCGTATTGCCTAGCTTGCCTTCCACGCCAAGTAGAGTCCCATCCGGACACGAGACGAAGTCTTCAATCTTGTATCTTCATAGTCCAACAATCCAGCCAAAGGATATAGTCCGGCTGTCCGGAGACCCCCTAATCCAGGACTCCCTCAGTCCTCTTTTCACTTTCTGTTATTTATATTAAATAAAGTAACAATAGTATTTTTTGTCTATTTTCTGAATTATCCATGCAATAAAAAATACTCTGAAAATAAAAGTTCTCCAAATGCCTTGAAAATTATATATGATTTTTTCTAGAATATTTGAGGATTTTAGGCACTGAGAACACAACAAGGGGAGCAGCAACATGCCCACGAGGGTGGAGGGCACGCCCACCCCCCTTGGCGTGCCCCTGCCTCGTGGACCCCCCGTGGGTCCCCTCCACTTATCTTGCACCCACACACTTCGTCTTGCTCCAGAAACAATCACTAGCCATCTCAAACCCGAGTTCTTGCTCATCTTGCTGCCATTTTCGATCTCCTTGCTCAAACCTCCTCTCACAAAACTGCTTTGGGGGATTGTTCTTTGGTATGTGACTCCTCCAATGGTCCAATTAGTTTTTGTTCTAGTGCTTTATTTATTGCAAAAAAATTATGCTTAGGTGACCTTGTTCTTGAGCTTGCATGTCAAATTTATGTGGTCAAAAGTAGTTTTAATGCATGATATAACCTCTAGGCACTTGTAGGAGTACTTGCTATCAATCTTGTTGAGTTTAGTTCACTTTTCTTTTAAGTTACTAAAAATTTCATAAGTTTTCAAAAAAAAGATGAAGAGATTTTTGAGGGGCTCATCGAGCCGAAGCTCAAAGGATAAGCAAAGTGAAGAGAACAAGAATCCCAAGTATAATCTCCCTCGTACTGCGGAGGATCGGCCATGTGAATGGCCTTGTGATGAGTTCTTGAGAGAAGCTGGGATTCATGAAGATTATTATCATTTGGCTGACAATGCAGGCCTCACCGCCTTCCTCCACGACCAGCGTGAACAGTATCTCTTACTCACCAATATCTTTGTGCAAAATTTTCATTTCCATGCTAGGAGATCACCACCTTCGGTGGAATTTTATTTATATGATGAGCATAAGGAGATGTCACTTTATGATTTTTGCCAGGTCTGTTTGATACCCTTTGAGGGCAGCATAGAGGAACCACATCGTAATGATGTGGAGAGATTTATTGATATGATTGTTGTAGGGGAAACGACGAAAGTTTTCGATGCGAGAATCACTAGCATACATTTTCCTGTTCTACGTTACTTCGCAATGTTTGCTAGTAGATGCTTAATTCGTCGCGGGAATTGTGGAGACCTTAGTGCCCCTGATATTGTTATTTTGCGCCATGCCTTGTTTCATGATACTACTTTCAGTTTAGGCGCTATTGTTGCTAAACGGTTAAATCTGAACCATACTAAGGGCCCCATCCTCGGAGGCATCTTTGCCTCACGCCTTGCTGCACACTTTAACATACCTATCAGGAATTATGAGAAAGAGGAAAATTTTCTGCCTCCTATTGCTCTAGGTTATAAGAGTATGGTAGCACATGAGTTTATTGTTAAGGATAAGAATAAGACACTCAAATATAAATTCATATTTAAAAAAAATATTGTGAGTTTATTACCTTTCCTGCGCCCTCTTTGTTCAACATATTTTCAGGCATGTACCTTGTTCTGCCGGAGGCCATTCATGCCTACCGGAGCTAGATGTCAGCTGCACACCCGGAGCCACCATCTGACCCTCACTGTTAGCCTGTTTATCAGGGGAATCCCGAGGAGATCGCTAGCCAGTGGCAATCTGAGGACCCTTCTCAGTACGACCCCAGCTACAGTCTTGATCCATGGGCATAGACCAACTTAGGCCAAAATCCTAAGCTTGGGGGAGTACGTATTTCTCACCAACATTACATTCATGTTCACACACACATGCCAATTGTCGGTGCTCATACTTTTTCATTATATCATCCATGCTAGTTTATTTTCATTTTCTCGCTTTCTTCTTGTGTGTTTGAAAAACTTAAGAAAAACCAAAAAAAAATAGATGTAGCTTTTAGTTAGTTTACTTTTCATGCCTGTAGTAGTAGTAATTAAAAAGAAAACCCAAAAAGATTTCTTGTTCTTCTTTTGCTTGTTGGGAGCTTTCCCGTGTAAATAGTTTTGTTTCTTTTCTTTCCTTTGGGGGTCAAGATGAGAAAACCATAATGAAAATGTTGAGTGGCTCTTATATGTATTATTGCTGATCTAACCAAGAGCCCATATTACCTTGTCTTCTCCCATGTATTGAATGCTTGCAGATTCCATCTTAGTCCAATGCACGTGCACTATTATTATTATCCACACCATTCGGTCGTGCAAGTGAAAGGCAATAATGACGATATATGATGAACTGATTGAGATGAGAAAAGCTGGTATGAACTCGACCTCTCTTGTTTTTGTAAATATGATTAGTTCATCATTCCTGATTCAGCCTATTATGAGTGAAACATGTTTGCAATGACAATTAGAGATTATAGTTGCTTATGCCATGCTTAATTAGCTAGGAGTTTATAATGGTTTACCTTGCATGCCAACATGCTATTAAAATGGTTGTGATGTGGTATGATAGGGTGGTATCCTCCTTTGAACGATTCGAGTGGCTTGACTTGGCACATGTTCACGCATGTAGTTGAAACAAAATCAACATATCCTCTACGATATTTATGTTCATGGTGATTTATATCCTACTCATGCTTGCATTTGGTTTTGATCAATTTTAATGCATGTTCATGACTGTTGTCGCTCTCTAGCTGGTTGCTTCCCAGTCTCTTTCTAGCCTTCACTTGTACTAAGAAGAAATATTGCTTGTGCATCCAATTCCATAAACCCCAAAGTTATTCCATATGAGTCCACCATACCTTCCTATATACAGTATCTACCTGCTGTTCCAAGTAAATTTGTATGTGCCAAACTCGAAACCTTCAAATAAACATTCTGTTTTGTATGCTCGAATACCTCATGTATCAACTAGGCATGTCTGTATCATCCATGCTAGGCGGGTTATTCTCAAAAGGAGTGGACTCCGCTCCTCACTCACAAGAAAATGGCTGGTCACCGGGATGCCCAGTCCCATGCTCAAATCAAATCAAAATAATTGCAAACAAAACTCCCCCAGGATTGTTGTTAGTTGGAGGCACCCGTTGTTTCGGGCAAGCCATGTATTGATGCTTGTTGGTGGTGGGGGAGTATAAGCTTTACCATTCTGCTTGGGAACCGCCTATAATGTGTGTAGCATGGAAGATATCGAGATCTCTTGGTTGTTATGTTGACAATGAAAGTATACCGCTCAAAATATTATTCATCTCTATTTCAAAATCAAGATCTCGCACCTCTACAAATCCCTGCTTCCCTCTATGAAGGGCCTATCTATTTACTTTTATGCCGAGTCATCATCCTCTTATTAAAAAGCACCAGTTAGAGAGCACCGTTGTCATTTGCATGTATTACTGTTAGTTTACATTGAGTATGACTTGACTGGATCTCTTTTACCATGAATTACAATGTCTAGTCAGTCCTTGATCTTTAAAGGTGCTCTGCATTTATGTTTTGCGGTCTCAGAAAGGGCTAGTGAGATACCATCTTGTTATATCATATTATGATTGTTTTCATAAAGTGTTGTCATCCGATATTTATTATTATTGCTCGCTAGTTGATTATGCCATTGATATGAGTAAACATGAGACCTAAATGTTATTGGGAATATGGTTAGTTCATAATCTTTGCTGAAAACATGAATGCTGGCTTTACATATTTACAACAACAAGAGCAAACAGAGTTTGTAAAAGTTTTTCTTTATCGCTTTCAGTTTATCAACTGGATTGCTTGAGGACAAGCAAAGGTTTAAGCTTGGGGGATCTGATACGTCTCCGTCGTATCTACTTTTACAAACACTTTTGCCCTTGTTTTGCACTCTAAATTGCATGATTTGAATGGAACTAACCCGGACTGACGCTGTTTTCAGCAGAATTGTCATGGTGTTATTTTTGTGCAGAAAAAAAGTTCTCGGAATGACCTGAAAATCGACGGAGATTATTTTTGGAATATATAAAAAATACTGGCAAAATGATCCACGTCAGGGGGCCCACACCCTGTCCACGAGGGTGGGGCCTACCCCCTGGGCGCCCCCTGCCTCGTGGGTCACCTGACACTCCACCGACGTCCATGTTGACTCCATGTATTCACTTTCGGGGAGAAAAAAATAAGAGAGAAGGATTCATCGCGTTTTACGATATGGAGCCATCGCCAAGCCCTAAACTCTCTCAGGAGGGCTGATCTGGAGTCAGTTCAGGGCTTCGGAGAGGGGAATCCATCGCCATCGTCATCATCAACCTTCCTCCATCACCAATTTCATGATGCTCACTGCCATGCATGAGTAATTCCATCGTAGGTTTGCTGGACGGTGATGGGTTGGATGAGATTTATCATCTAATCGAGTTAGTTTTGTTAGGGTTTGATCCCTAGTATCCATTATGTTCTGAGATTGATGTTGCTATGACTTTGCTATGCTTAATGCTTGTCACTAGGGCCCGAGTGCCATGATTTCAGATCTGAACCTATTATGTTTTCATGAATATATGTGAGTTCGTGATCCTATCTTGCAAGTCTATAGTCACCTATTATGTGTTATGATCCGTTAACCCCGAAGTGACAATAATGAGGATACTTACCGGTGATGACCGTAGTTTGAGGAGTTCATGTATTCACTATGTGTTAATGCTTTGGTCCGGTACTCTATTAAAAGGAGGCCTTAATATCTAAGGATGGCAATTTTATCCATGGACATGGATACCCATGGATATCCAACCCGAATGGATAGGGTTTGGATATGCTTTTGCGCCCATGGGCAGCGCCCAAACCCGACCCGATTACTCGTGGATAGGACATGGACATAATCTTCTACCCATGGATATATCCAAACCCGACCGATCGTCTGACTTAACGAGCAATATTCTGCAACCACTACCCCATATTCACATGTCCCAATATAATTTTATCCTTTATCTAAAACATCCAAAAGAAATTACACAATCCCCACCATAACATACTCCAACACACCTTCTCATCCTATTATCTACACTAATTAAATGTCTCGTTGTTGAGAATCGGTCCCATCTCCTTGAGTTACTCCTCTCATAGCCCTAGAGGTGGCCGCCGCTGCCAGCCGCTACCCCCACGTAAGGTGGATCGCTGCAGCAGCCACTACTGGCCTGCAACAACCCAGCTCCATTTCTCCTTGACCCCTCCGTCTTCGCTTTTCCACACACGCATTGATGCATGGCCGCAACAGTGGGACAATGCAAGGGCTATGACTGCACGGCAGGGAGTGAGCACGCCAATGCAGAGTGCACATTGTGTAATGAGTTATGTCTTATGTATAGGTCTTGAGAGGACCCGATGGATATCCAATGGGTATGGATATCCATCGGATTTGGACATGGTCACAATTTTACGCCCATGGATATTTCATGGATGGGCTGGGACTGCCTTCATGGATATGGATATGGATTTGATATTGTTCAACCCGATCCAAACCCGACCCATTGCCATCCTTATTAATATCCCTTGGCTTCCAATAGGACCCCGCTGCCATGGGAGGGTAGGACAAAAGTTGTCATGCAAGTTATTTTCCATAAGCACGTATGACTATATTCGGAATACATGTCTACATTACATTGATGAACTGGAGCTAGTTCTGTGTCACCCTATGTAACTGTTGCATGATTGATCGCATCGACATAATTCTCCATCACCGATCCAATGCCTACGAGCTTTTCTTATATTGTTCTTCGCTTATTTACTTTTCCGTTGCTACTGTTACAATCACTATAAAACCAAAAATATTACTTTTACTACCATTACCACTACTATCATATTACTTTGCTACTAAACACTTTGCTGTAGATATTAAGTTCCCAGGTGTGGTTGAATTGACAACTCAGCTATTAATACATAAGAATATTCTTTGGCTCCCCTCGTGTCAAATCAATAAATTTGGGTTGAATACTTTACCCTCGAAAACTGTTGCGATCCCCTATACTTGTGGGTTATCAACTCATATCATACAAGACGCTCCAAGCAAAACACATACTTTGTGACGAATAAAAATATAGCTTCGAGTAAAATACCGATGGTCGTTAGAAGAAAGAGGGGATGCCACTCGGGGGCGTCTGCAAGCTTAGTTTCTTGCTCATTTTTGGATCATAGCTTGGCATGTCGGGGCATCCCCAATCTTAGGCTCTTCTTACTCCGTATTCCTTCATCCATCGTAGGATAACCCAAAACTTGAAAACTTCAATCACACAAAACTCAACAAAACCTTCGTGAGATCTGTTAGTAAAAGAAAGCAAATCACTACTATAAGTATTGTACAAAAATAATTCATATTTTGTTTTTGCATTATATCTACTGTATTCCAACTTTTCCATGGCAAAAACTCATCAAAGAAAACCATAGAGCCATCAAAATAAGCACACAACGCAAAGAAAAGAAAATATGTCAAAACAGAACAGTCTGTAGCAATCTGACTATTTCGAATACTTCTGTAACTCCAAAAATTCTTAAAAAATTAGGACGGCCTGAAAAATTTGTATATTGATCTACAACAAAAGGAATGGGTATTTTATCACTCTCTGGTAAAAAAAATGAGAATTATTTTTGTGAGCGCAAAAGTTTCTGATTTTTTCAGCAAGATCAAACAACTATCACCCAAGAAGATCCTAAAGGCTTTAGTTGGCACAAACACTAATTAAAACATAAAAAACACAATCATAATAGTATCATAATTGTGCTAAAACTCAAGAAAAGAAAGCAAAAAGCAAAAATAAATTTTATTCATTGGGTTGCTGTAATGCCCCGGACACACCCGCCGGTGGTCGTTACTCCTGGCGGGATCTAGACTGGCCCCACAGATCAATACTAGTCTTTTCTGCGCACTTTGTCCTTACTCGTGCGCACCTGGGAGCAACTTCCCGGTCGGTCACCCATCCTGACACTACTCCAAGCTGAGCACGCTTAACTTTGGAGTTCTGTCCGAATGGGCTCCCGGAAAAGAAGGAATTCCTTATTGATATGAGTAGTCTATCATCCCTAATAAGCCAGGCTATCACATACACCCCCACTCAGAGGAACCGACGTCCTCGTCGGGCCACAAGAACGTTCCCTCTTGGCACAAATGTCTGTGCTTCCAGTCCGGTACATGTGCCATGCCGGGTGCCACGACGGGTCACAAACATCATGAACAACATGACCACGCACCTGTCTGCAACCATCCGTGTAACCGCGAGGGTCGGCTCTGATACCAACTTGTAACGCCCCGGAGACACCCGCCGGTGGTCATTACTCCTGGCGGGATCTAGACTGGCCCCACAGATCAATACTAGTCTTTTCTGCGCACTTTGTCCTCACTCGTGCGCACCCGGGAGCAACTTCCCGGTCGGTCACCCATCCTGACACTACTCCAAGCTGAGCACGCTTAACTTTGGAGTTCTGTCCGAATGGGCTCCTGGAAAAGAAGGAATTCCTTATTGATATGAGTAGTCTATCATCCCTAATAAGCCAGGCTATCACAGTTGCCTCCCAACAAGCGCTATAGTTTTATGCCCTTGGCTAGGCATAAAGCAAGGATCGAAGTTTTGTCATCCTTCTTCTTAATTTTCTTAGAGGTACTTTCATCATGGGGTTTTGTAAACACAACATAAAAGATATTATCCATAGAAACCTTAGCATTCCTAAGTTGGTGTTCATCATAACCTTTTTGATTTGCCGCAACAATCCAAGAGTAATGTTGATTAACATTATTGAAAGCATGTTGGGTTATATCTAAAATGGGGACTTCCTTTTTAAGATTCTCATCAAAGATTTTATCGTCTCCAAGAAAATGTCTTAAATCATAGTCACCGTTGTAAAGAATTTCATCTATCACAGGTTTCTCACGATTCATACCTGTCGGCGTTCTGGGAACGGGGGTCCCCAGACTTGCCTGCTTGCGGCCCGCGGCATGGCGGAGCCAGTAGGCCGTATGGCCCATATTCACCAACAAGGCACCCAAGCCCCTCGCGAGGGTCCAAGCCTCGCGAGGCGGACGACGCAAGACCTCCTCCCGAGCGGCCTAGTTAGGCAGGCTTGTGAGGGGCGGAGATATCAAGGCGAGGCGAACCTCACGAGGCTCTTGTGACGTGAGCCATGACGATCGACACCAGGCGGGCGCCAGCACGCGCGACGTCCTTGTTTCCTCTTTGGTGCAAAGGAGGCAAGCGCGGCCACGGAGTACCGAGGCATCAGGCAAAGGTTGCCATTTTGGTGCAACAAGACCAAGACCATGGACTACAAGACGGAGGTCATCGTGGAGCCCAAGACGGCGTCACCCCAGAGCCTTTCACAGGCGAAGACCACTTTTGTCAGGATAGCTTGTACTAGCTGTCCCCCTTCAAATTAGCCCGCCATTGTTAGCTCCCTTCCCGCTCAATATTTGGGAAGAGGACCAGGGCCTCCATAAATAGGACTAGCCACCACCATAGTAGAGAGGGGGGATGAGATCCAGAGACACACCACAAGTTCATGCGCACAAGGACACCTCAACCTCAGGAGGCTGTTCTTCCCTTGTATGGTTCATCATCAGCCCAAGAGGCAATCCACTACCACCACACTGGAGTAGGGTATTACACCACAACGGTGGCCCAAACCAGTATAAACCCCGTGTCTTTCTGTGTTGTGAGTTCGTCGAGATCGTCCGCGAGATCTTAGCGAGCTAGAGCGTATATCGGTAGGAGGGAAAGACTTCGCGCCCACCCCAGTGTTCGGACCTTAAGGGTTAGCCGGAGCCCCACATCCGACATTTGGCGCGCCAGATAGGGGTGTGCCGGAGCTTCTTCTCCGCCAATCAGCTCTCCGACGTTCACCGGCGACGATGTGTGGCAACCCAAGGGACGGATCCGACCGCTGGGCAGCCTGGCCGGTCTGGACGGCGCCGCCTGCCCATGAAAGTCTCGACCCCACACCCCAAGCGGCGCGGGCGCCACCAAGCTCCGTCGGGTGTGGACAGCACGGCCAGGCATCATCCACCCTCACCCCGCGGCAAGTATGAGCCGCGGCGAGAGCAGCGAGTCATGCCACAGCAACAGCGTCGCACTCACGGCGGGAGCAAGCGAACATGCGGGCGGCACTCATAGTGGCCAGGGAGCTGCTGCGATGCAGGCTGATGGAGAGCGGCTAGGATAGGCTGCTTGAGTGTGCTGCTGAGCTGCTGGATGCAGCGGCGTCGGGCGCGCCGCCCTTCTGCTATCGACTCCCCTCCCAGGCCACTGCAAAGGTCGCGCGGTGAGCCTCACCACATCTGCTCGCCATCGACTACTCCCGGGGGCTTCGTCAACATCAGCACGGCCGGTGGCGTATGGGGCTCCAAGCCCCCCCCCCATGCCGCCCTCGACAAGCACAAGCGCAAGCGTCACCCCCCATGGTCCCAGCCGGATGCCATATTGTCATCCCTGGGACGCCATCATGGCGGAGCAACATGGAGCATGGGGCACCACGGCGAGGTGTTCGGGGTAACGGCCCTGGAAGCCTACGTGCCCCGCATGATGGACCAAGGGTACGCACCAGAGGACGACATCGGCTCATTCATTGGAGAAGATTGGGGAGAAGGGGCGCTAGGAGTCGAAGCCTTCCAAGAGCCAGTGGAGAACCACAGCGATTGCGCCGGCGACGGCAACTACAGGGTACCGCTAGCCTCTCAGGAATAGGCTTATGCTAACCATGGCCTACAGATGAATCAGGTTGCAGCATCGATCGGCGACCCTGGCACGGCGGCATCCGTTTCAGCAAGGGAGACACACTGGGGGCCGCCGGGAGGGAGCCAGGAGCAAGGCCCCTTCCTAAGGCACGTGAAACCAGGGGACACCCGGAGGTAGGCCCTCTGTCGGGGTGGCTTCAACAACCCTTCCCCCGGCAGAGGACCCGTGGTCGTCGAGGGAACTACTGGCATCCTCTTTCCCTCCTTTGTGTTGTCCTGGTCTCCGGTCGGCTCAAAGGAGGTCAACAGTGGCGCAAGACGGGGCCCTCGTCTGGCAATATGAAGCAAGGCCGGTACCTGTGAAGAAGGCCCGGTGCCTGTGAAGCTCGCCGCCCGTGACACTCTCATGTAATAATGAGTTGGGGTTGTACATGCCCCGGAGTCTCAGGAGCGCCGGCCTCAGGCCCTGGGGCTCCCTCCCATGCCTAGTGGACACCACTTAGCTTCGTGCTGGTGAGAAGACTTGAAGACCCGAAGACTAGACTAGGTGCCGGACACTGCCTTTTGCTTTGGATATCTCTTTCTGTGGCTTTGCTTTCTGATTCTGGACTTAAGTTGAAGCTGGATTTTTATTGATGCGCGGGGGGGGTGCCTTTTCTCGTTCGAGCCATTTCTCGTTCGAGCCATTTCTCGCCTTCTGGATCTTTTTGGTTTGGGACTCACGTCCATCGCCTTTCCCTCGCAAAGCTCCTCGCGAGCCGGACCGCGCAAAGCACGCGCTAGCACTATGCCTAGTGCTCACCCCTTGCGGGCCCCCTTCAAGCGGGGCGATAAGCTCAGCAGGATTCTCAGGAACCCGTCGCCTCACGATCCAGCCCTAAGTTGGAGCTGACTAAGGTAAACCACGCCGAGAAACTCACTCCCAGCTTCATGAGCTCACGAGGACACACACCCACATCGCATAGGAAAGTAAAAACTGCAATTTGCTTACACAAGGGGCTCCCTCTCTCAAAATGCTCTTACAAGTCTTCCAAGGGCCACGCCCGAGTTTTGCATGCAGAATAAAACAATAGGAGGATACGGGATCAGCCAGAGACATCGCTCGCTGCATCGTCCACGGACGCGTCACTCACATCATCATCATCTCCGTCGGAATCGTCGCCGCCGTTGGCGACGCCCCCATCGCCGTCGTTGACCATGTCACCTTCGTCTGCGACGACCACCACCCCATCATTCTCCGAGGTGAAGGCCCTGACCAACGCATCGACATGGTCCTCTACCCAATGCGCCAGGTCACCCCGGACGGCCATGGGTACACGGGTAATGGCGGCATCGAAGTCGAAGTTGGGGTCGGTGTTCAGAAGGTGGCTGAAGACACGGGAGAAGGCGCACTGAAGCAGGCCACGACCCCTCTCCTCCACAAGCTGCCGAGCTCTGGCAGACTGAGCCTCCAGGCTCATCACCACCTCGGTGAAGAAGGTCAGGTGGCTGGCGTAGTCACTAGAGTGAGTGGTCGGGGCGTTCTCGTCGCAGATGTAACCTAGGGCGGTGTTGGCCTTGTTCCGAAGGTCTTGAAGCATAGGAGCGTTGTCGGGACCCCGATTCTAAGTCACACCGATCTAGCATGTAACACCTCATATCACTTTGCGGCCTCACGCACGGTATCCCCACGGGTGTCGCCTTACCATGGCCCGGGACCGTTTGCGCCTTTTGGCTCACGTATATGATAGTGTCGCTAGCATCCATATGACAGAGAACCCGGGCCGACATGGCTAGTCGTGAACCCAAAGCGGCACAGACCTATGGAGACAGGCATACATGAATCACATCGAGCATGTCGGTCAACAGCGTATGAATCCGGGCTGTAGCACTGGGCTAACAGGACTCCAGAAGTCACCGCGTGACATTTCCCGAAGGGACAGACATAGGAACGAAGTGGAACACATGCCGGCCAGTCAAGTGTTTTGAGCAGTAGTGCTGGGCTAGCAGGACTCTGGTGAACCGGGCTGTAGCGGACTACTATGGCTCAAGGAAGCACTAGACTACATTTCCCCATAAGAGAGGCTGCCAAGGACAAACAGCTAGATTGTCGGATCCCACACATAGCAATACACGTCACACGTACGCATAACATGCAAGTATGTGATGTACAACATGGCATCACAACATAACGCAACTCATATAGACAAAGGCTCAGAAGAGCCACATAGCATAAATACAAACAGGGGTCACATGACCCATCATTCAGAGCATACAAGCAACGGAAGCACTAAATGTCTGAGTACAGACAACTACAAAAGAAAAAGGCCGAGAAGCCTGACTATCCATAAGTCCCTACAAGGTACAAGATCGTAGCTGAGGTAACAGTGGGCACGGCTATGGCGAGCGGCGGCGACAGCAGCGCTCGGGCAAACGGGAGAGGGAGCACCAGGGGAGAGGAGAGAGCTCGAGGGAGTGAGAGGGCCGAGGGGGATGCATGGCATCGTCGTGGGCCTCCAGCAGTGAGCGGGGAAGCAGGAGGTGGCCGGCGCGTGCTCGCGCGCGTCAGGCACACGCGCGCCGTCCTCCTGGCAGGAGGTAGGCGACGACTGGCGTCGGCCAGCTGGCTGGGCTGGCCTGCTGGGCCGCTGGGCTGCCAGGTAGGAGGCCCAGGTAAGGGTTTTTCCTTTATTTGTTTTCTTTTCTAATTTCTGACCTTTGTTTTAAATTAATAAAAATACTAAATCAATTAATTTTCTTCTGACAATTTTTGCAGGGGCCTAAAGGATTATTCCAAAGCCCCCCACCAAAATTCAGAATTATTAGACAATATTTCATATATATAAAAATATTTATCCAACGCAAATAATTACTGGATTAACTCCAAAAGTCCAAAATAAATATTTATGAGTTCCTTAAAATATTGGTTTGATTTTTACCTCTAGCCAATATTTTCAGAGAGTAACATGAACATTTTCTTGGACCTTTTTGGAGAAATTTTGTCGGCGTTCTGGGAACGGGGGTCCCCAGACTTGCCTGCCTGCGGCCTGCGACGTGGCTCAAATGGGGGCCCAGCACGGCCCATCTTCATCAACACAAGGCTCAAGACCCTCGCGAGGGGCCAAGCCTCGCGGGGCGGACAACACAGCGCATCCTCAGGCACAGCCTCATCAGGTTGGCTCGCGAGGAGGCGGAGATATCAAGGCAGGGTACCTCGCGAGGTGCCCATGACGCAAGCCATGATGACTCAGGGTGCCAGGCGGGCGCCAGTGCACGCAGCATCCTTCTTTTCTCTTTGGTGCAAAGGGGGCAAGCGCAGCCGCGGAGTACCAAGGCATCAGGCAAAGGTTGCCATTTCGGTGCAACGAGACCAAGACCAGGAGGACTACGAGACGAAGGTCACCATGGAGCCCAGCATGGCGTCACCGCAGAGCCTTTGGCAGGCGAAGACCAACTTTAGTCAGGATAAGTGTACTCGCTGTCCCCCTTCAAATTAGCCCGCCATTGTTGGCTCCCTTCCCGCTCAATATTTGGGAAGAGGACCAGGGCCTCTATAAATAGGACTAGCCACCCGCATAGCAAGGGGGTTGATTCATTCGGTTCGCAAGCAGAGAGAGTGAGAGAAAGAGAGAGAGAGGAAGGTGACTGAACTCCTCCTAGCAGTTCATCACCCCAGCCAAGAACAGACCCTCGCGAGGCTGTTCTTCCTTGTATTGTTCATCATCACCAGCCCAAGGAGGCAATCGACCAACCACACACTGGAGTAGGGCATTACACCACAACGGTGGCCCGAACCAGTATAAATCTTGTGTTCCTTGTGCAGTTCTTTCAGTAGTTTAGATCCTTGCGAGACGGAGAGGTTGAAGGCGTGATCTCCACGCGCACCCCAGTGTTCGAACCTTAAGGGTCTGCCGGAACCCGTGAATCCGACATTTGGCGCGCCAGGTAGGGGTGCGCCGGAATTCGTCTTCCACCACTCCGCTCTCCTCCGACCGTCGCATCCATGTCTGACGCTCGTCGGGCCCGTGCCGAGCGCCGGGCCGCCATCGCTTCTCGCGTCGCCCAGACGGCCCCCGTCGGTGGGCGTCCTCGTCGTTCCCCATCGCCCGCCATCAACGCCGCCACCGGCCCGGTGGGGGGCGAGCAGCAAGCGTCGTCTCAGCACCCGTCCGTGCGACAAGACGGCCGCACCGCTACCCCATCGCTCGCTCCAGCCGGCTCTTCGTCCCGCGCGCTCCGCGCACCATTGGAGGCTCGGGCTGCGCTCATCGCGTCAAACGAACTCCTGCACTACCGCCCCGTCAACGACGTCTACGAGGAGTGGCTCGACCGCGTCGCCGAGCTCGTCCGCGCCGCAGGGGGCTCCCCTGCGCCGTCCGCTCCGCTGCACCGCACCCCGCCCCGCGCGGGCAATGAAGCTCCGGGGGTGTTCCAGCCGCCTCCTCTCCAAGAAGACGCCATGGCTCCAAGGCGCGTGGCCCCTGGGCGAAACCCGCTCCGCCAGGTGCTAGTGCAGCAAGAACGGAGCTGCTAAGAAGTCCCTCGCCCGCAAGGAGCTGCCCGGGCGCTCCCTGCTCCAGCTCCGGCACGCCAAGACCCCGCTCTGCTCCTAGCTGCAGCGCGTGGGGACCCTCAAGACCGAGCTCTCCACCAGCCGAAGCCTTTCGTGGCCACCGCAGGCTGCCGTGCCTACACCACCGAGCTGCGCAGCGTCGTGTGGCCCGGCAAGTTCAAGCCAGACCTGCCTCCCCGTTACGACGGCACAACTGATCCCGTAGAGTTCCTCCAGCTCTATGAGCTGGGCATCGAAGCTGCCAGCGGGGACGAGAAGGTCATGGCGAACTGGTTCCCCCTGGCGCTGAAGGAAGGAGCTCGCACCTGGCTCCTGAATCTGGCTCCAGGCACGATCTCCTCCTAGGACCAGATGCGCACCCGCTTCATCGCCAACTTCCAAGGTACTCGCGACCAGCCACCCACCGTGAGCGACATGCGCCGCATCAAGCAACAACCCGGAGAGACCATGCAAAAGTACATCTAGCGCTTCAATAGCGCGCGCCTCAAGATCCCCAAGGTGTTCGAGGAAGCCATCATCTCGGCCTTCTCCGATGGCGTGCGCGACGTCAAGATGAAGGAGGAGCTGGCGATGCACGAAGACCTCTGCACCTCCTTGGAGCTGTTCAACTTGGCGACCAAGTGCGCCAGGGCTGAGGAGGGGCATCTCTCCCTCCTCGAGCTGCCTGCCGCGGACCCAGAAGAGAAGAAGCCCAAGGCCAAGGACGTGAAGCGCAAGGGGGCAGCCGTACTCGCAGCCGAACGAGACACCAAGCAGGGCAATGATCTGTCCGAACCCTCGAGAGGTAGTCGGTACTGCGTGTACCACGACCTCCACACCTACAACACCAATGAATGTCAAGAACTCCGCGCCGTGCGAGAAGGAAGGATCGGCCGTCGCCCTGACCGTGCTCACCGGGGCTACGGCCGAGGAGGAGGAAGAAACCCAGGACACTGGGAAGATCGCGGCCCGCGCCAGGGGTGGCGCGACCAACCTCGCGAGGACCGCTGGCGGGACCTGCCTCGCGAGGGGGACTGGAGAGATCAGCCTCGTGAGGATCGCCCTCATGGCAACGCAGGCCTACCTCCGCTGCCACCTTAGCCAAGGAGGAACGAAGACCACCATCAAGACGAGGGGGCTGAGGGCTTCCAAGAGCCGCGCGCAATCGCCTGCATCCTGGGCGGGGCTCAAGCCCTAGCCTCTCAACGTATCTTCAAGTAGTTTGCCCGCGAAGTGAATGCAGTTCTCCCCAAGCTCGAAGCAACGTGCCCCCTCAGGTGGTCGGCATGCGCCATCACGTTCAGCTCAGCAGACCAGCTCAAGTGCTCGGCCACGGCCGGGGTCCTCCCGATGCTTTGCTCCCCAGTCATCAGCAACATGCTGGTCACCAAGACCCTCATCGACGGAGGGGCAGGGCTCAACGTCCTGTCTGTGGAAACATTCAACAACCTCCAAGTGCCCTATGACCAGCTTCAGCCAACCAAGCCTTTCCCCGGAGTCACCGATGGTTCCACAGTCCCGATCGGGCAGGTCCGCCTCCCTATCACCTTCGGGGCACGCAACAACTACCGCACCGAGCTCATCGACTTCAACGTCGCCCACACCCGCCTGCCGTACAATGCCATCCTCGGGTACCCAGCGCTGGCCAAGTTCATGGCCGTGACTCACCACGGCTACAACGTCCTCAAGATGCCAGGAAGTGGCGGCGTCATCACGGTGCCCTGTGAGGAGAAGGATGCAGTGTGTTCCCTGGAGCGAGCCTTTCAGGCCGCGTCGCTAGAAGACCCAGATCGCGGAAGCAGGAGGCTTCCTGAGACCGCCCCCAAGAAGAAGAAGATGTCGCCAGGCTCAGCACCTCAGGAGGCAGGCCCTTCTGGGCCCGTGTCTGCCCGGGAGGACCCCCCTTCCATCGCATAGGAAGGCATGCCCGGCGCCCTCCTCAGGCAGGGCTCGGGAGCTCTCACCTGGAGGGCCACCGACCTAGCCAGGGTCACGAGGGAGGCGCTTGGGCACCATGTGGAGGCGTGCTTCGAAGCACGTTTCCCTCGAGAAGGAACCAAGCAAGGAAGGTCAGACCAGCAAGAGTTTGTTAACAAGGCCATTCAAGAACTACAGGAGTCGAGGATCATGAGAGGTTGCCATCGTCCACCAGCTGTGGCCCCAAATCCAGGCGAGGATGGTGGGCCGTGCGTCTGCGTCGACGTACCAGGGCTCAATCAGATCGCCACAACGGAGCGCCTCTGGCCCTCACAAGTGGGGCGCTGCGGGGGTCCACCCCACAGCTATGTTCGCATGCCTTACGGCCTGCCGAGCATGGTTGCGGCGTACAAGCGCCTCATGAGGGGCATCATGGAGGCTCAGGAAGACAGGCGTTCCGCGGCCCTGGCGGAGATGAAGATAGCTCGCGAGGAGCCACCAGTGCCTTCGGAGCCTCCCGAGGCCTTGGGGCCTAGGGGCTCGTGAGGATCGGCTTCCGCAGCCCACCGAGTCTGCTGCACCAACGCCACTTCGCCAACGACATCCTCAGGTGACATCTTCCAAGCCTCATTCCCAGCTAGGAGCGCCCTCCCAGGGTTGCATAACTCCCAGGCCGCGTGGGTCCGTCCCTACGGCATGTATCTGCTTTTATTTTTTGGTCGTTAGTTTGCCTTGTTGGGGGCGCCCCTCGGGCTGCATCATCCCCAGGCCGCTCGGGCCAGGCCCAGCGGCGTGTATCTCCCTCGCGTTTATTTCCAACTATGCATTCGCCCGTCACGCTTGATTGCTTGATGCCCGTCCGCGGCATCCCTTCTTCTCCATATCGACTACTTGCATGTTAAAGGGGGGTGCCTGAGCATCGCGACTCAGGGCTCTTACTGGCTCTCCAGCCCTCACCCTCTCGCCTTGTCCACGGCATCGCGACCTGGCATACCAGCGATGGCTGAGACAAGCTCGAGGGCCGGGACCCGAGGACGTAGAGTACCGGCATCTAACCGAATTTTGCAGGGACACATCTCAAGATACGGCCCAGTGCCAGGCGCAACCCGCCTAGAGGTAGGGCCTCGCGAGTCCCGCGCTGGCTCACGGGTGCCCTGATACACCTCACCTGCTCCAACCAGCGAGCTCTTGAGCGACTAACGATCGACTGATGACTGCCATGGCAACCCCATCTTCTTTCTGTGATGAATCTGCAGGATCCTTGGAGGGAACTGTGCTAGCCAAGGCCCTCACGGAGTTCCCTTCACCTTCGCCCGCGCGAACCGCTTGCACGTTAAAGGGGGGGTGCCTGAGCATCGCGACTCAGGGATCCTACTGGCTCTCCAGCCCTCACCCTCTGGCCTTGTCCACGGCATCGCGACCTGGCATACCAGCGACGGCTGAGACCAGCTCGAGGGCCGAGACCCGAGGACGTAGAGCAGAATGGGGAGCAGAGGCATGGGAGAAGGGGCTCGCGAGGACCTTGCTGAGCGATTCCACTCCTGCCTATGCGCGGACCCGACGGCACACAGGGAATAATCCCCGATTCTCAAGATAACTCACCACCCAAAGCACTAGCTACCATGGCACTACCCCCGCACCTAAAGCAATTCTGTACTAGCGATGTTGCTTCCCTTTCTCACCAAGCGACGGCTACTTGGGCGCCAAAGGGGACCTCCTGAGCATCGCGACTCGGGGGCTCTTACCGGACCTCGGGCCGCTCACCTCCTGGCCTTGACCACGGCATCACGACCTGGCATACCAGCGACGGCTGACGCTGCCTTGGGACTGGGACCTGTCGACGCAGAGCACCGAGCCCTCGTGAGGTGCGAAAGGGAGGACTGAACTACAACGGAATCAGCAACTCACACAGCTCTGCAGCAAAGATTGTATATTAACAAGCGGGACTACAGGCACCTTACAAGCCCCCACGGGGCGCATTTTGATTCCTCGCAGGGAACGAATCCTAAGGGATGCTAACTACACGAGCTCCTGCAACAGATGCCATCATCAACAGTGGGCCGTCAGGCACCGGCGCCAACCCCATCCAGATCAGGGTCGGCGACGGCCCGAAGAGCCCGCCCTGCTCCGGGAGCGGCGCCGACTCGGGGGCTCGTAGCTGTCGTCGCTCGTCTCCGGAGTCGCGAAGACCTTGCTGGAGTCGCTGGACCCTCCGGCGCCTCCGCCAAGGGAGCGGTCGACGGGCCTAGCCCTCACCGGGGCAAGGTCCTGGCCACCTCTCCCGCGGCAACACTCCAGCCGACGCCCGTTCGCGTCGAAGACCTTGACGAACATCACCGCGGCGCCATCATACTCCAAGTGAACCACGAAGACGCCCCTTTCCCTGTAGACCCGGGCGATCTCTCTCCAGCCACGGGACATGTAGACCTCGCCCGGGGCAGCGACCACGACCTCTGCCTCGGTCACGAGGGTGCTGCAGCCGGTGTGCTGCAGCCAGAGCTCCAGGGGCCCTCCTGGAGGGACGATGGAGGCGAAGAAGGGAGGCAGGCGGATCCAGGACTGAAGAGGAATGGCGACATGGAGCACAAACTCTTGGGAGGAGCCCACGGCATGGACTCCAGGAGGAACCACCCACGCCTTCATGACCCGACGGCGCCGACGACGGCGCTGACCACGGGGATCAGCATCGGCACCTTCGGGGCCCTCGACGTGGGCATACAAGGGAAGCGGGAACCCCGGCGGAGCCCGCTCGCACCAGGGCCTCGCCACCACCTGACGGTCTTCCTCCCCCCGGCTGCAAAGGGCGAGACGCTTCTTCGGTGGGAGCGGGTCTGTCCCCTCTCGAGGAACCTTTCCCTTCTCCGCTGCAGAGAACCGGCGAATTGGAGCCATCACGCCAAGACGGAGCAAGAACTGAGGCAAAGGAGAAAGCAAGAAGAGACGGACTGGAAGGGCACGCGCAGTGCCGTACTTATAGCCGGCGAAGGCCAACCGCCGGCCTCCACGAGCACAGGTAATCATGACACGATTTGCATGCAGGGACTTGTCCAACTCGCGCGATCACCAAGGCGTCGTGGGGAAGTGGAGACGCCCACGTCCAATCAACCGCCACGCGGCGCCCAAGGCCGCAGGCTGTTAGGGCCCGCGGCGCTTCGCCCTTGCCCTTTCGCCTCTCGGCACGGCCAAGTCCATGCGCGCTTTGGGCCCAGGGGCTACTGTCGGTGTTCTGGGAATGGGGGTCCCCAGACTTGCCTGCCTGCAGCCTGCGGCGTGGCTCAAATGGGGGCCCAGTGCGCCCATCTTCATCAACACAAGGCTCAAGACCCTCGCGAGGGGCCAACCCTCGCGGGGCGGACGACACGGCGCATCCTCGGGCACAGCCTCATCAGGCTGGCTCGCGAGGAGGCGGAGATATCAAGGCAGGGTCCCTCGCGAGGTGCCCATGACGCAAGCCATGACGACTCAAGGTGCCAGGCGGGCGCCAGTGCGCGCAGCGTCCTTCTTTCCTCTTTGGTGCAAAGGGGGCAAGCGCAGCCGCGGAGTACCAAGGCATCAGGCAAAGGTTGCCATTTTGGTGCAACGAGACCAAGACCAGGAAGACTACGAGACGGAGGTCACCATTGAGCCCAGCACGGCGTCACCGCAGAGCCTTTGGTAGGCGAAGACCAACTTTAGTCAGGATAAGTGTACTCGCTGTCCCCCTTCAAATTAGCCCGCCATTGTTGGCTCCCTTCCCGCTCAATATTTGGGAAGAGGACCAGGGCCTCTATAAATAGGACTAGCCACCCGCATAGCAAGGGGGTTGATTCATTCGGTTCGCAAGCAGAGAGAGTGAGAGAAAGAGAGAGAGGAAGGTGACTGAACTCCTCCTAGCAGTTCATCACCCCAGCCAAGAACAGACCCTCGCGAGGCTGTTCTTCCTTGTATTGTTCATCATCACCAGCCCAAGGAGGCAATCCACCAACCACACACTGGAGTAGGGTATTACACCACAACGGTGGCCCGAACCAGTATAAATCTTGTGTTCCTTGTGCAGTTCTTTCAGTAGTTTAGATCCTTGCGAGATGGAGAGGTCGAAGGCGTGATCTCGGCGCGCACCCCAGTGTTCGAACCTTAAGGGTCTGCCGGAACCCGTGAATCCGACAAATTTTTATCTAGATTATTTCCAGAAATGATTCTCAGGGTTTCACAAATCCCCATTTCAAATTTAAATGGAATTTAAACATGATGCACAAATGGCTAGTTGGTCTAGGTCATACCAGAACTAGGGATGTGACAAGCGTGCTCGCGCTCCAGGATCCGGCGTTGAAGCACTTCCTCCCTGTTGCCGTGCGACGGACTCGACATCATCAACTCATTTCCGGAGGGAAGACAGCTCGGCGCGGGCAGAGGCCATGTCCGCCTGCGCCATGACCAGGGTGGCAGCTGTGGCCTCCGCACGCCTCTCAGCCTCGTCCAACCTGGCCCTAAGGGCGATGGCCCTGCCCGCACCCTACTGACCATCGAGCTTCAACTTCAAGTCATACCTTCCCTCCAGATCTGCGCGAACCTCGGCCACCCGGCAATTGATCTCCTCCTCGACTCTGGCCTCACGGGCCCCAACGGGATCTTTAGCTTGAGTGACTTGACGCTCCCTCGTCTCCAGTCACTCGAGCTCAAGGCTGTGCTGCACGGCTTCTAGGGCCAGCGTCTCCTCGCGCTGCCGGACCTGCTCTTCCTCCGCAGGCGTCCCCCTCATCGACGCAAGGGCGGCCCCGCGCGCCTCGACCTGCTACTCAAGGGACGCGCTCCAGGCCTGGAGCTCCCACGTGCGCTCCTCCGCAGCCTCACGACAGCGATCGGCCTCGTGAGCTTCTTCCAAAGCTCGCGAGCGGGCCTCATTGGCAATCTTGAGGGAAGCCTCGGCCTTCGCTTTCTCAAGGTCGCAATGATAACGACCGAGGTTGATGGCCACTCGCAGCTTGCGCCGCTCCTCCACTAACCGAAGGCCTTCAGCCTCAAGACACGAGTCAACACCAGCAAGCTCTTCACCAAGGCAGTTCATCGCGCCCATCGCCTCCTGGAAGAGCTCGTGGCGAACCATGCTGCGCCCGCGCTCGAGCTCGAACGCTCGGCCCACCTCGTCTTCCACCTCGGGGGCTGCGGGTGGAGCATCAAGTGGCGCACCACCTCCCGGTTGGGGACTGGGGGCTGGCACGGCCCCAGGCACCAGCTGACCCTCACGAGGGGCCCGAACCGAGCAAGGCCCGCTGCTTGAAGGAGACTCCAGTATCAAGGCTAGCCGTCTACCAACCGTGACCAAGGGAGGAGCCATTGGCACACCTGCTGCGCTCCGAGCAAGGCCGCGAAGAAAGGATGGCGAAGGCACAAGCTCAGGGCACCTTGATGACGGACCAACTCCCCTGGCTGCCCCCACGCCGTGGGTAGTGTCCGAGCCTGTAGCCCTGGAGCTTGGCGGGCGCGACGGGACGAGAGGGAGCTGCTTCTCTGGAGATTTCGCGGCCGATAGCGATGTACTTCCGTCGGTTTAACGACCCAAAGATGTTGCTGCCGCTAGGGGATCCCTTCCTCTTGCGGAACTCCTCGAAGTCCACACAAAGGCGACCGAAGCGCTGGACATGACGGCTGGCGTGCGGCGGAGCCGAAGAAGAACCAAGAGGGATAGCCTCAGGGGAGCCCGGCTATGGCGAACAGCCTGGCTCTTCCTCGCTGCGACCTCCCGAGGCTCCTGGAGCCTTGGCCTCGGGAGCCGCATGCCGCATCT
Organism: Triticum urartu; assembly: GCF_003073215.2. Classification (NCBI taxonomy): domain Eukaryota; kingdom Viridiplantae; phylum Streptophyta; class Magnoliopsida; order Poales; family Poaceae; genus Triticum; species Triticum urartu. The sequence goes on along the minus strand of NC_053026.1, from coordinate 464,147,029 downwards.
CATCAGCGACCGGCACCTCAGGAGGGGCGTCGCAAGCTCCTGAGGATGAATCCCCTAGATCACCACTCGGCTTGTGCTCCTCAACATCTGAGCAGCCGGCAACCGTCGTCGCTGGCTCACCCGCACCGTCACCTGGGGCGAGCTCGGCATCGACGGAAAAGAATGGGACCACGATGACGGGATTCTCACGGGGCCCCACAAGCCAATTGGGTGCAGTCCCCACTCATCAAAGGAAGGCATGTTCGCGGCAAAGGCGACCTTGTTCTCGCAGCGGTACAACATGCAGCTTTTCGTGGGCATCTTGTTCGGCAGAGGGACACCAGATAGGACCGTGAGCATTGTTTGTCGTGCAGCGAGAGGGAGCCCCTCCTCCTGAACCCTCATGTTGTCCTGTCTGCTGAGCAAGTCCCACATCGGGTGAGAATGGCTCTAAGCGGAGCAACTCGACGCCTGACGAACTCCCTCACCACCATGGGTGCAGTCACGCCAAGGTCCTTCAACCACCTCAGCCTAGCCTAGACGGGGGCAAGGCAGGGGCTCGCGAGCTTCTGATGGCCCCAGCCAGAGTTTGGAATGGCAGGCCCCACCGGAGCTTGGAGCAGAGGGTTGAGCACGCCAGCATCAACAAACACCCATCGCGTGCGGAACTCGCTCGCGGATGAAGGGAGCTCGAAGTCGATCCCCATGTCTGCTGTCGCAGCCACGGCCTGGAAGCCCACACACCCTGAGCTCTACCGGGCACCGGTGAGATGCAGCGAGAAGAAGTGGCGGAGGAGTGCCACAGAGGGGGTGATGCCCACCATGGCCTCACACATGAAAGCAAAGACGGCAAGAAGGGTCACAAATTGAGGGTCGAGATGGAGCATGTGGATCTGATAGTGATCGAGCACCGCGTTGAGGAAGGCGGAGAAGGGAGGAAGTAGGCCAACCTAGAGGGCGTCAATGAAGATCGGAACCTCGGTGACTGCCCGAGCCATTCTAGAGCGAGACGCAGGCCAGGCCGGCGTCTCTCCCCACTCGTTGAAGCTGGAGGCGAGCATGGGGCGCACCTTTCCCATGGCCTCGTCGTTGAGCACCCGAGGCTGGCCGAGCACCGGCTCGAAGGATGGAGGCACAGTTGGCGAGGACAAGGGGTTCTTCCCCTTCCCGGCCTGTTTCGGCGCCATGGCGGTGAAGCGGGCAGAGTGCAAGTTGGATTGGGAAGGCGGAGCAGGACATCGAAGAAGCAGGGAGATTGGAAGAGCCGGGCATGGAGAGGGAAGAATAACTACGCAAGAAGCGGGGTCGCATAGCCAGGCGGATTCAAGGGCAGCGTGGGGAAGCGGAGACGCCCATGTCCAATCAACCGCCACGCGTCAACCGAGGCTGCGTCCTTTTGGGGCCCGCGGAGCCAATAGGCTGTATGGCCCATCTTCACCAACAAGGCACCCAAGACCCTCGCGTTGGTCCAAGCCTCGCGAGGCGGACGATGCAAGACCTCCTCCCGAGCGGCCTAGTCAGGCAGGCTCGCGAGGAGCGGAGATATCAAGGCGAGGCGAACCTCATGAGGCTCTCGTGATGTGAGCCATGATGATCGACACTAGGCGAGCGCCAGTGCGCGCAGCGTCCTTGTTTCCTCTATGGTGCAAAGGAGGCAAGCGCAGCCACGGAGTACTGAGGCATCAGGCAAAGGTTGCCATTTCGGTGCAACAAGACCAAGACCATGGACTGCAAGACAGAGGTCATCATGGAGCCCAAGACGGCGTCACCCCAGAGCCTTTCACAGGCGAAGACCGCTTTTGTCAGGATAGCTTGTACTAGCTGCCCCCCATCAAATTAGCCCGCCATTGTTGGCTCCCTCCCACTCAATATTTGGGAAGAGGACCAGGGCATCTATAAATAGGACTAGCCACCACCATAGTAGAGAGGGTGGATGAGACCCAGAGACACACCACAAGTTCATGCGCACAAGGACACCTCAACCTCAGGAGGCTATTCTTCCCTTGTATGGTTCATCATCAGCCGAAGAGGCAATCCACCACCACCACACTGGAGTAGGGTATTACACCACAACGGTGGCCCGAACCAGTATAAACCCCGTGTCTTTCTGTGTTGTGAGTTCGTCGAGTTCGTCCGCAAGATCTTAGCGAGCTAGAGCGTAGATCGGTAGGAGGGGAAGACTTCACGCGCACCCCAGTGTTCGAACCTTAAGGGTTAGCCGGAGCCCCACATCCGACAATACCATAAAAATCAAAGATTTCCCTAGCTTCCTGTATTATGTAGTCAAACTCATTCATAATGACGAGAGTGGCCAAATTTTTAGCCCTAGGATTCTTTATAACGAGAAGCTCAAAAAACAATCTTTGCAAAGTAGGATGAGTACGAATAAATTTACTTTCAAGTTTCAAAACTAGTGCCGAAATAGCATCCGCATAAGATCTAGTAGTTTTAAGTATAGGAGCATCATCAAGACTCAAATTTCCCACACATTTGAAACATTCTTGGATACTTTATTTTCCTATAACATTTCCTTGCCCCAAGATAAAACTTTTAGCATCCAGATTGCCCGTACGTCCAATATTAGGAGTTAGACCATCATCTGTTGGTGCCATACCGAAATCACTCATGATTGCAAGCAAAGGATGGATCTGACGAGAAAACAGTGAACGGAAAAAGAGGAGGGAATAAAACGGCAATTTTTTGTGAACTTGGGGAGAGGAAAACGAGAGGCAAATGGCAAATAATGTAAATTGCGAGGAGATGAGATTTGTGATTAGGAACCGGGTATATGTTGAAGATCCTCCCCAGCAACGGTGCCAGAAATTCCTTTTGATGCGGCTTGAAGCTACGTTGGTATTTCCCCAAAGAGCAAGGGATGATGCAGCACAGTAGTGGTAGGTATTTCCCTCAGATGTGAAACCAAGGTTATTGAACCAGTAGGAGAACCAAGCAACACAACGTAAACAACACCTGCACACAGATAACAAATCCTCGCAACCCGACGTGTTAAAGGGTTGTCAATCCCTTCCGGGTACGGCGCCTCAAGATAGGCAAATAGACGTGAGATTAATTGTAGTAGATTGATAGATCGAACGACAAATAAAATAAATAAGAATAAATTACAGCAAGGTATTTTTGTATTTTTAATTTAATAGATCTGAAAATAAAAGCAAAGGAAAATAGATTGCAAATGCAAATAATATGAGAAGAGACCTAGGGGCCGTAGGTTTCACTAGTGGATTCTCTCGAGAAAAATAGCAAACGGTGGGTAAACAATTTACTGTTGGGCAATTGATATAACTTCAAATACTCATGACGATATCCAGGCAATGATCAGTACATAGGCATGACGTCCAAGATTAGTAGACCGACTCCTGCCTGCATCTACTACTATTACTCCACACATCGACCGCTATCCAGCATGCATCTAGGTTATTAAGTTCATGGAGAAATGGAGTAATGCAATAAGAATGATGACATGATGTAGACAAGATCTATCTATTTAGAGATAGACCCCATCATTTTATCCTTAGTAGCAACGATACATACGTGTCGGTTCCCCTTCTGTCACTGGGATCAAGCACCGTAAGATCGAACCCACTACAAAGCACCTCTTCCCATTGCAAGATAAATAGATCAAGTTGGCCAAACAAAACCCAAATATCAGAGAAGAAAGACGAGGCTATAAGAGATCATGCATAAAAGAGATTAAAGAAACTCAAATACTTTCATGGATATAAAAAGGTAGATCTGATCATAAACTCAAAGTTCATCGATCCCAACAAACACACCGCAAAAGAGTTACATCATGTGGATCTCCAAGAGACCATGGTATTGAGAATTCAGGGAGAGAGAGGAAGCCATCTAGCTACTAACTACGGACCCGAAGGTCTACAAAGAACTACTCACACATCATCAGAGAGGCACCAATGGAGGTGGTGAACCCCATCTGAGATGGCGTCTAGATTGGATTTGGTGGTTCTGGACTCTGCGGCGGCTAGATGAATATTTCGTTGACTCCCCTAGGGTTTTGGTATTGGGGTATTTATAGAGCAAAGAGGTGGTCCGAGGGGTACCCGAGGTGGGCACAACCCACCAGGGCGTGCCTGGGCCTCTTGGCACGCCCTGGTGAGTTGTGCTCTCCTCGGAGCACCCCCCAGGCGTAGCTAGGGCCCATTACGTGTCTTCTAGTCCATAAAAAATCTCCGTAAAGTTTCATGGTATTTGGACTCCGTTTGGTATTGATTTTATGTGATGTAAAAAACATGGAAAAAAGCAACTGGCACTTGGCACTATGTCAATAAATGATATAAAACGATTATAAAACATCCAAGATTGATAATACAACAGCATGGAACAATCAAAAATTATAGATATGTTGGAGATGTATCAAGCCGCCATGAGCTCCTCTATGTCATTGCAGTGGCGTTGGAGCCGCCCCAGTTTCTTCTTAAGGGGAAGGAAACAGTAATTCTTCTTCAACATTAGGACTGCTGAACCGGCATTGATACTGTCCGATGAGTGTATAACGGCTGAGATTCGGCGCACCAATTGGTTGCTGAATCGCCCTCACCTTGGACGCAAGAGTCTAAATCCAAAATCGACATAGGCTGCTTACATGTGTCTTTAAAATTTTGAATAAAATGCGTCTTCAACTCTGCCCATGACCTGATGGAGTTAGGGGCAACCCTTTCAACCAAGTACAAGTCATCCCATCTAACATCATGGTGAAATACCTAGCACACGCAACATCACTAACATCCAACATCTCCATGGCCATCTCATAGCTCTCAATCTAGGCTTCCGAGGGTTGATCCGCAGTGTAGTTTGGCACCTTGCGGGGGCCCTTGAAATCCTTAGGCAAGCGCTCATTGCATAGAGCTGACACTAAAAATGGCACACCCAAGGTTCTAGAGGTCACTCCTGCCTCCACAGACGCTGATGGATAAATCGGAGATTGTTGTTGAGCCGCTAGCTGAGCCACCAGCTCAGCCTCCCAACGCGCCCTGCCCTGATCCACCAAAGTCTAAGCATCGATAGCACCGCGCGCCGGGTCAGGCCTACGAGGTTGGTTATGGTGTTGCTCACTGCTTGAAATTGTTGGCGAGTCAATATGCCTACTATAACTCCGGTTCAGACGAGGGGTCGAGTGAATCCTCTCACGGCTGTACGAATAAGCCGCCTGTCGGTGTCAAAACCGGCGGATCTCGGGTAGGGGGTCCCAAACTGTGCGTCTAGGCCGGATGGTAACAGGAGGCAGGGGACACAATGTTTTACCCAGGTTCGAGCCCTCTTGATGGAGGTAAAAGACTACGTCCTGCTTGATTAATATTGATGATATGGGTAGTACAAGAGTAGATCTACCACGAGATCAGAGAGGCTAAACCCTAGAAGCTAGCCTATGGTATGATTGTATGTTGTCCTACGGACTAAAACCCTCCGGTTTATATAGACACCGAAGAGGATAGGGTTACACAAGGTCGGTTACAAAGGAGGAGATATACATATCCGTATTGCCTAGCTTGCCTTCCACGCCAAGTAGAGTCCCATCCGGACATGAGACGAAGTCTTCAATCCTGTATCTTCATAGTGAAACAGTCTGGTCAATCGATATAGTCCGGCTGTCCGGAGATCCCCTAATCCAGGACTCCCACAGTAGCCCCTGAACCAGGCTTTCAATGACAATGAGTCCGGTGCGCAGTATTGTCTTCGGCATTGCAAGGCGGGTTCCTCCTCCGAATACACCACGGAAGAATTTTGAATATAAGGATAGTGTCCGACCCTGCAAAATAAGTTCCACATACCACTGTAGAGAATAATATTTCCACAAATCTTAATCTGCTGACACGTTTTGGCAACATGACATCATGCCATGGACCGGTGCTTATTCAAACCGTTTTTTCAACCAGCTCCACACATAACGCGAGGCGGTTTCTTGACATGTCTTGTCAAAGCAGAGATCGTTGTCGGATTTCGGGTTCCGGCAGACCCTTAAGGTTCGAACACTAGGGTGCGCGCGGAGATTACGTCTTCTACCTCACCGTCTCGCAAAGATCTAAACTACTGAAAGAACTGCACAAGAGACACAAGGTTTATACTGGTTCGGGCCACCGTGGTGGTGTAATACCCTACTCCAGTGTGTGGTGGGTGGATTGCCTCTTGGGCTGATGATGATGAACAATACAAAGAAGAATAGCCCCGCGAGGGTCTGTTCTTGGCTGGGGCGATGAACTGCTGGGAGGAGTTCAGCCACCTTTCTCTTTCTCTCTCTCTCACTCACTGCCTTACTCTTACTCTCCGACCAACCCCTTGCTACGTGGGAGGCTGGTCCTATTTATAGAGGCCCTGGTCCTCTTCCCAAATATCGAGCGGGAAGGGAGCCAACAATGGCGGGCTAATTTGAAGGGGGACAGCAAGTATCAACTATCCTGACAAAAGCAGTCTTCGCCTGCACAAAGCTCTGGTGATGACTCCGTCTTGGGCTCCACGGTGACCTCCATCTCATAGTCCTCCTGGTCTTGGTCTCGTTGCACCGAAATGGCAACCTTTGCCTGATGCCTCGGTACTCCGCGGATGCGCTTGCCCCCTTTGCACCAAAGAGGAAAGGAGGACGCTGCGCGGGCTGGCACCCGCCTGGCGCCCTGAGTCGTCATGGCTTGCGTCACGGGCACCTCGCGAGGTACCCCGCCTTGATCTCTTCGCCTCCTCGCGAGCCAGACTGACGAGGCCATGCCTGAGGAACGTCCGTGTCGTCCGCCCCGCGAGGCTTGGCCCCTCGCGAGGGTCTTGAGTCTTGTGTTGATGAAGATGGGCCGTGCTGGGCCCCCTTTGAGCCACGCCGCAGGCTGCAGGCAGGCAAGTCTGGGGACCCCCGTTCCCAGAACGCCGACAGTAGCCCCCGGGCCCAAGGCGCGCCCGGACTTGGCCGTGCTGAGAGGCGAAAGGGCAAAGGTGAAGTGCCGTGGGCCCTAACAGCCTGCGGCCTTGGGCGCCGCGTGGTGGTTGATGGGACGTGGGTGGCACTGTTCCCCCATGCCCCCTTATTCTGCGCCCTGCTAGGCGGACTTGTAGTTGCACACAGCCGCTCCCCTTCCTGTTGCTCGAGCGTCCCCTGTTCTTCCTTCCTTCGAATGCCAACTCCTGCCTCCAATCCAATCTCGAATCTTCCCCCTCCTTCCCATCGCCATGGCTTCGACGAAGGAGGAGAGAGGGAAGAAACCCATGCCTCCGTCTTGTATGCCGCCATCGGTGGCCCCCGCCGTCGGCCGGTCGACCATACTCAACCAAGAGTGCCTGGGCAAGGTCAGCCTGGCTCTAGCCACCATCTTCAATGAGTGCGGGAGGACGACGGCCTGGCCCGCACCCCACTTCTCCATCGACAGGATAGCCACGGAGGTCCCATGTTTTGCCGACGCCCTGTGGGCGGGTCTGGTTCCCCCCTTTTCTGATTTCTTCAATGTCGTGCTCTCCCATTATCAAATCCACATGATGCATCTGAGTCCTGAGTCCATCACCCTCCTTTCGGTCTTCGCCTTCGTTTGCGAAGCCATGGTGGGCATCCCTCCTTCGGTTGCCTTGCTGCGCCACTTCTTCTCGCTACATCTTGTCGACCCTACCCAATGCTGGGCGGGCGTGAGCTTCGCTGCCGAGCCTGAGACCGCGGCCTCTGGGATTGACTTCAAGCTCCCCCTGCCCGCGGTTGGGTTCCGCGAGCGGTGGCTTTATGTGGACGCAGGGGTGCCCAGCCCCCTACTATCGGAGCCGACCTCGCCTGCTGTCCCCAATTCGGGTTGGGGCCAGGAGACGCTCGAGAGCCCCCGGCTCGTCTTCGTCTGGAGCCGCTTCACGCTCCTGAGGAAGCTCGGCGTGATAGCGCCCAAGGTGGTGAAGGAGTTTCTGTTATGCCGTGTTGCTCCCCTTCAACGCCACTCTCGCCGGATGTGGGCCTTCCATGGGCGCGAGGATAGCATGAGGCTCCAGGAAGAGGACCTGGCTCCTGAGTTGCTGAAGTCGGCGCTCTTGACCTTGGCCGGGGACCCCAACCCCGACAACGTCAGACAGGGAGGGGCCTTGCTGTATCTCTGCCAGAGCAGGGTCGACTTTGTGAAGCAGATGCCCGCCTTTGATGAGTGGGGGCTGCGCCCCGCCGGCCTTCAGGGACCTCGTGAGAATCCAGTGGTGGTGACTGCCCTTCCAATCGGCCAAGGCGGCTCCTCCTCAGGTGGCGGAGCAAGGAGGCAGGAGGCGCCGGAGACCGAGGGGGCTCCCGATGAGGTGACAGCGCCGGGTGTTGCCCTCGAGGGGACAGCTCCTGGGACCCGTGCCGCTGAGGCTGAGGGTGGCAAGAAGCCGCTCCCAGCGCCCGGGGCTGAGGCCTCGGAGGCCCCAGCCGCGTTTTCTGGCGAGGTGATGGGCGGCACGCGCCAGGCAGGCGCCCCTGACGCGGATCGCTCCAATGCTCCGTCTTCGTCGCAGGTTGATCCTTGCGCTCTTCTCTTGGGCCGCTTCCGCATGGACTTCGAGGCCCTCCGGAGGAAAAGGGAGGCCCTGGGTGATGACTTCCCTTGCCGCGTGCTGAAGCGCAGGAAGTACTTCGCCACTACCGAGTAAGTCTTCTCCCTTCCTGACTCCTGATCCTCTTGTGGCTTTCACTGATCCTTGCTCCGCAGGCCCCTTCTGGCCGAGCTCGCGGGAGTAGCCGAGGTGCCGCCTCCTTCGTCTTCGCCCCCTCTACCGTCCTCAGGTGCTCCGAGCACCTCTGCCCTTGTGGTGAGGACGATTGAAGGGGTGGACCATCCTGAGGTGCACCGCGGCCCTTCATTCCCCCCGATTTTCCTTCACGGGCCCTCTCGGGGGATAGCCAACTTGCCGTGGGCTTCTCGTCTGGTCGTGGACTGCGACTGGTTGAGGCGCCCCCTGCGCCCTTCATCTGGGGACGGGCCGGCTCCAGGCTGGGCTTCTGGTGCGGCGCGCCCGGCTGTTGCGAGGGCGCCAGTCCCCAGCCCCCTGCCCAGAGGAGGAGCGATGATTCGTGGCCCCCGGCGCTTGCTTGGGGCAGATGACGGTGTGGAAGACGTACTTGAGCGCGCCCGGGAGCGCCGCGCTCGCCGCCAAGGGTTCCTTCGAAGGGCGACCGACGCGGTGAACCTGCTTGGGAAGGAGCTTGCTGACGAAGACGCGCGCCTGGAGGCCGAGGGCCTGCGCCTGGCTGGGGGGAGGCGCGAGCTGGAGGCCGCCATCGCCCTCGCGCGCCTTCAGCGTGATCTTGACGATGAAGAGGCGAAGGCGTCGCTGGAGGCCTCTCGGATGGCCCGATCCCAGGCCGCCGAGGAGGCCCGGGGAGCTGACCGACGGCGAGAGGCGGTGGAGGAGCGGGCTTGTGAGCTCCTGGCCCGATGCCACTCACTTGAGGAGCAAGTGGAGCTGCGCGAGTTGGCCCTTGCGTCGATGTGGGTGGCCACCGGCGACCCAGCTGAGCTCTAGAAGAGCGAAGAAGCATTGACGCTAGAAGCCGCCAAACGCACCCGCGAGTATGAGCGGCTGGAGACGAGGGAGTGCTTGGTGACACAGGTGGAGGACGATGTCGCCGCACAGGAAGCTCGTGTCCTGGAGGAGATCAGACGTCGGGTGGCGATGGCGTGCCAAGGCCTTGAGCGCGAGTTCGAGGGGAGGCTGGAGTTGATCCGGGTCGAAGCTGAAGGGAGGACCGCAGCCTTGAGGGCCAAGCTGGAGGAGGCGACGCGGCTGGCCGACGCCTCCCGGGCCGCCCTTGAGGTAGCGCAAGGGGAGTTAGCCTCCTCCCAGGCCGAGATACTCCGTCTTCGTCAGCGCGTGGAGGAGGCTGAGGGCGTCGCACGCCAGAACACGGATGAGATATGTCAGCGGCAGGGCCTTGAGCACGTGCACGGCCCCATGCTCGCCATGCTCCGGGAGAGGGCTAGCGCAGCCTTGGGCAACATCTGTGAGGCGGCCGTTGGCGAGCCGCACACAGCCAACTATGCTGGCAACCTTCAGTTCTTCACCGCCGTGGTGACGCAGCTGGAGGCGCGGTCGGCCAGGGCCGACAGATTGGTGGAAGAGAGGAGCCGCGCCCTGCTCGAGCGCGCCTTTTCCCGTGTCTTCAGTCATCTCCTGAACATGGATTCCAGCTTCGATTTTGATGCCGTCATCGCCCCAGTTCCCCAGGCCGTCCGAGGCGACCTAGCGCACTGGGTGGAAGACAACGTGGACGCCCTTGTCAGGGCCTTCGCTTCGGACGACGACGACGTGATCGTGGGCGCTGACGAGGGCGGCGCTGTGAACGGCCCTGACGCCACTGGCGGCGACACAGACGATGATGGCGGGTTCGGCGATGCCAGCGAAGGCTTGGGAGGTGCTTCCGAGGACGCATTGGGGGATTGGTCTGACTGAGTGTGTATCGCTCCTGTCTTTTTTACCCTGCATGAACAGAACTCAGGTTTTTGACCTGATGGCTGTGAGAGCAATTTGGGAGGGGAAGCCCCTCATGTAAAACCTGTGTTCATCATATTAGTAGTTGTCATATTTGCGCGAGCGCCTGGTGGTTGGCTGGTTTACCTTTGCCTCGCGCAAGCCCCGAAGCAGCCTGCGGAGGGGGCGTGACGCCTTGGGTGTTCTTTAGTTGAATCCGTAGGACATGAGAGTGCCGCTGGCGGGGAGCTTCGCTGGTGCTGGCCTTTTTTACAGGCTCCGGGCCCTTTCCCAAATGCGACGGCTTCCCAGGCATTTGCCTTCTTCATAGGCTCTGGGCCTTTTCCTGAACGCGAGAGCTTCACAGGCACTCGCCTTGCTTCATAGGCTCTGGGCCTTTTCCTGAACGCGAGAGCTTCACAGGCACTCTCCTTGCTTCACAGGCTCTGGGCCTTTTCCTGAATGCGAGCTCTTCACAGGCACTCGCCTTGCTTCACAGGCTCCGGGCCTTTTCCAAAACGCGATAGCTTCACAGGCACTCGCCTTGCTTCACAGGCTCTGGGCCTTTTCACAACAGGACAACCTCCGCAGGCACCCGAAAATCCTCCCGAGAGGGAGCAACAACGGCAGTTCGGCTTGCGCACGGGCCAGGCCTGACCCGACTCGCGAGGGGAGGCAGCTGTGGCGAAGCGGTAACCAGAACACGAGAAATGGCTCGAACGAGAATAAACACCCCTTCCCCGAACACACGCAAATCTCAAATTCGAATCCAACTTAAATCCAGCGGGGGAAAAGCTACAGCCAAAGGGAAAGGAAATAAAAAGCAGACAAAAGGCCGCGTCCGGCACCTAATCTAGTCTTGGACGTCTTCTCACCAGCGCGGAGCTAAGTGCTGTCCACTGGGCATGGGAGGGAGCCACAGGGCCTGAGGCCGGCACCCCTGAGACTCCGGGGCGTGTACAGCCCCACTCATTATTACGTGAGAGTGTCACGGGGCGGCGAGCTTCACAGGCACCGAGCCTTCTTCACAGGTACTGGCCTTGCTTCATATCGCCAGACAAGGGCCCCGCCTTGCGCCACACTCTAGTGCCATCAGCAACGACCGGAACCGAGGACGCCGCCCGATGGGGTAGAGCAGTCGCCAGCGGTTCCCCCGACGACCACGGGTCCTCCGCCAGGGGCAGGCCCTGAGGCACCTCCCCAGCAGAGGGCCTACGTCCTGAGAGCACCTTGCTCCGAACGCCGCGGTGGTGATGTCGGATCCCGGCCCCTCTCCTATAGCCCCCTGCGCCCTCCTCCCGAGGGGTAGGAGACTGTGGGAGCGGGGCAGCTACTTGCCGCGGCGACCTGCACCTCCTGCGATCCATGGTTAGCGTATACCAACTCCTGAAGAATTAGCGGTGCCCGATAATCGTTGCCTCCAGCATGGCCAGCGGGACCGTTCCAGGGCTCCTGCAAAGGCTCAGCCTCCAGTGCCTCGTCCCCCTAGCTTGGGCTGAGGAGCGAGCCTTGTCCGTTCTCGTGAGGGTGTCCTTGGTCCATCATGAGGGGCACGTATTCTTCCGGCGCCGTCATCCCGTATGCCACGCCGTGATGCCCCGCATGCCACACGGTCCCGCCTATCACGCCCACTGCGGGGTGGTAGCGCGGCCGCCCACTGGGGCCGTGGGTCGCGTTGAGTCCTTCTTCTTCATGGGCCGGGGGCGGGGGCAGCGCCGCCGCCGGTCCGGTGCTGACAGCTTCGCTGGCATCAGAGTAGCCTTGGAGCCCGCGGGCGCGCGCGGAGCCCCCGCGCGGGTCGCCCTGGGCTTGAGATGGGAGCTGGGTGGAGAAGGGGTGAGCCCCCGAGGCGGTGAAGCCCAGGAACTCCGCCACTCGCTCTAGCAGCACGTCGTGGCCGCCCTCCAGCAGTCTGCACCGCAGCAGCTCTCGGGCCACCGTGAGCGCGGCCCTCGAGTTCGCCTGCTCCCGGCGGGGGTACGGTGTCGTGGTCGCGGCGTGATTGGATGCCCTTGCTGCCGACCGTGCCTGCCGCGGTGTAAGAGTTGTCGAAGTCTGTCCGCATCACCCGCGGCACGCAGCGCCCTGCGGACCGCGAGCTGCCCGGGGCATGGGGTCGCCCGGGGCGAGCGGTTCTGCGCGGGCGGGCCAAGCAGCCCATGGGTCGGGGTTGCCCTCCTGGTTGTCGGGCATGGAGATGACGACACGACGGGGCACGGAGCGGTGGAAGACGAATTCCGGCGCACCCCTACATGGCGCGCCAAATGTCGGATTTCGGGTTCCGGCAGACCCTTAAGGTTCGAACACTGGGGTGCGCGCGGAGATTACGTCTTCTACCTCACCGTCTCGCAAAGATCTAAACTACTGAAAGAACTGCACAAGAGATACAAGGTTTATACTGGTTCGGGCCACCGTTGTGGTGTAATACCCTACTCCAGTGTGTGGTGGGTGGATTGCCTCTTGGGCTGATGATGATGAACAATACAAAGAAGAACAGCCCCGCGAGGGTCTGTTCTTGGCTGGGGCGATGAACTGCTGGGAGGAGTTCAGCCACCTTTCTCTTTCTCTCTCTCTCTCACTCACTGCCTTACTCTTACTCTCCGGCCAACCCCTTGCTACGTGGGAGGCTGGTCCTATTTATAGAGGCCCTGGTCCTCTTCCCAAATATCGAGCGGGAAGGGAGCCAACAATGGTGGGCTAATTTGAAGGGGGACAGCAAGTATCAACTATCCTGACAAAAGCAGTCTTCGCTTGCGCAAAGCTCTGGTGATGACGCCGTCTTGGGCTCCATGGTGACCTCCGTCTCGTAGTCCTCCTGGTCTTGGTCTCGTTGCACCAAAATGGCAACCTTTGCCTGATGCCTCGGTACTCCGCGGATGCGCTTGCCCCCTTTGCACCAAAGAGGAAAGGAGGACGCTGCGCGGGCTGGCACCTGCCTGGCGCCCTGAGTCGTCATGGCTTGCATCACGGGCACCTCGCAAGGTACCCCGCCTTGATCTCTCCGCCTCCTCGCGAGCCAGCCTGATGAGGCCGTGCCTGAGGAAGGTCCGTGTCGTCCGCCCCGCGAGGCTTGGCCCCTCGCAAGGGTCTTGAGTCTTGTGTTGATGAAGATGGGCCGTGCTGGGCCCCCTTGGAGCCACCCCGCAGGCTGCAGGCAGGCAAGTCTGGGGACCCCCGTTCCCAGAACGCCGACAATCGTGTTCCCCTAATTACGGGATTCTCATTAATACGGTCGTGGGTAACCCAACCGTGTCTAGGACTCCTAGATTATAGGCAAGTCCAAACGGCCACGGTGAGGACGCTTGATATTCACCCTCTTTTTAAAGGGACAAGGTTTTCGCTTTTTCCCTCTCGTGCTCAATCGAACCCTTCCCCCGCCTCGAGTTCTAACACCCAAAGCCCAGGTCAGGTGCTCCGGATCTTCAATCATGTCCGGATCCAGCCTTCAAGGCCGATGGATGCCCTCCTCCATTACGGAAGAGGATATCAAGAAGTTGAGGGAGGCCAGATACCTGACCGCCGAGGTTTCGCATTGGCTGCCTGCTCGAGGGCAGGTCGTCCCCACTCCCGAACCCAACGAGAATGTCGTGTTCGTCTGCCACTTCCTCTGAGGCCTAGGCCTCACTTTGGATCCCTTCGTCAGGGGTTTGATGTTCTATTACGGGCTAGATTTCCACGATCTACCTCCGGACCCCTTTCTCCACATCTCGACATTTATTGTCATCTATGAGGCCTTCCTCCGCATTACCCCTCACTTCGGCCTATGGCTCAAGACCTTTGAAGTGAAGCCAAAGATGATCGAGGGGCAACATGGAGCGTGCGGAGGCGCGTCAATAAGCAAGATGGCAGGAGCTCCGTGGCCGAAAGGTTCCTTTCCAGAGGTGTCCGGATTAGGGCAACGGGAGTGGTTTTACAGCGCAGCTCCCAGAAGTGCCAAGTGGGCGGCTGCCCCTGTTTTCCGCTCAGGCCTCCCACCACAACCGATGTCATGGATTAGCAGAGGGCTGAGCTGGGGTCCAGCCAAGGACGTGCTTATAATGCAAAGCCGCATTCAAGATCTCTTCGAGGGAGATTTTAATTTGGTTATGGTAATGCAAGTTATGCTGGTTCATCGAGTCCAGCCCTGCAAACGCCGGGTCCTTCGCTTATGGGAGTTCAACCCAGAAGGACCACGTGCTATTCAAAGTTTCCTCGGCTTGACGCACGAGGAAATGTACAAGTCATTCTTCGGAACTCAAATAGAGTGTCCGGATACTACCGAGGACGTGGGCCTGAGCAGTAACCGCGCCACTGAACAAGTAAGTAATCCTCTAGCCAAACACACCGTCTTTTATTCATCATGACGTCATCTCTGAGAAATCTCTCTTTGACCAGGACTGGCTAACAAATGCGAAGATGATTCGGTGTTCGGCCCCCCTCCCTGAGGGTTTGGAAAATCCGGTGCTGGAAAAGATGCTCGAGCTCGCACCTTGCCCGGAGCCCTCGAAGGAAGATACAGGGGGGAGTAATATGGGCGAAAGCGGGCCCCCATCGCTGCCAGTTCCAACCGAGGGAATGAGCGCCTCCATAAAGGAGGATAACCGGGGGAGGAAGGGGACTGCTTCTGAGGATCCCGAAGCCAAGGCCTCCAAAAGAGAAGAGGTCTCCAACAGAGGGTCCTGGCTCTGTTGGTGCTCTTGCCGCACAAAGTCCGCGGGGGGATCAGACCTCCAACGAGTCGTAAGTGATTCAAAAAATACTTTAATAGTGAAGGTATACTACCTTTCCTCTGAGGAAAATAACCGCCGCATATATCATGCAGTTCGGGTCTTAGCCCTTCTCAGCTGAGCTCGTCTTCGGGGGATCTTCTTCCGGAGATGACGGAGAGCGAAACGCCTCCCCCGGACTCCTCTGCTCAAGAAGCGGGCAACCCCGAAGTGTCTTCATGGAGGGCCTCTCCGGATCCGGTGAGGCCAGAAGATAATCCCATAGTCGCCCGAAGTCCCCAGCGTCCGGCTCTCGAAGAGAGCAAACAAAAGAGTCTGGCACCGTCTGGTATGCGGTCGGACGTTCTGAGGGAGCTATTCGAGCGAGCAGCCATCTCAGAAGAACACCGTACGCTAATGGGTACGGTGATGGAAAGAATTTCGTCCGCCGAAAGCGGATTACATGAAGCCTTTATGAGTCTACTGACAGGCTTTGAGGTCCGTGAAATGATATTTGATAGTACCGTATATGTTAGGTATGCTATGTGTAGATAGTAGCCCCTGAGACTCTGGTTGTCGTCGAGAACGGCGGCGAACAGAGGATCATAGTCCCAGGCAATAACCAGACTGCCTTTATGCGCAGGTGGTGGAAGCGCCGGTGGCTAGCCAGACTAGCGAGTTTGCCAAATTAAAGCGGCAACTGGATGCGGCCGACGCCGACATCGAGCTTGTTAACAAGCGGCTTGACGAATCACAGGGTAAGTAATGTTTTCTGGTGAATGTCACCTAATAAGAGCAGCATGATGCTAGTATCTTTAATATATTGTGACTGCAGATGGAGCTGCCACCGTGGAGACCCTTCGGGCGGAACTCGCCCGAGCCAAGGAACAAGCGAGGGTTAGTAATGCGGCTGCTTTGAAGGCAGCCGAAGAGTTAAGAGCCGAGAAGGCCGCCCATTGTGAAAGCAAAGAAAAGATGGCCAAGATGGCCGTAGAATTAAAAGGCACTGCCGACCGTTGCCGGTTCCTTGAAGAAGAGAACCGAGTGAAGGCAGCAGACCTTGAGAAGGCCACAATGGCAACCAAAGACACTCGCTCTGCTATGAGGGCGAAGGAGGAGCTGCACGAAGACGTGGATATTGCGGCTGGGAAGCCCTTTCTGCTGCAGAGGAAGTTCGGAGATCCGCGGTATGCCCCTCTGGATCGGCTGTGGAGTTCGGCAGACGCATATATGGACTTGGCGGCAAGCGCTATCGATGCGGTCGAATACTTCCAAGATCAGTTAGATCATGAAGTAGACAAGCTGTTCTGGTCACAATTTAACATTCCAGAGCGTCCGCTTCCCTTGACTGATCAGCTAGCCGAATGGGCCGAACTTAATCGGTTGTCCGGACTCGCCATGAGGTCCGTTGTAGATCATTTGTGCCCGAGAAGCCGAAGCCGAACAACTATTTCAGCTTAGTGCAGCAGTTCCTTGGTGCGGTGCCGCGCATCAACGTGATGAAGAGGTCGGCGTGCATAGAAGGCTCGCAGATGGCCTTTGCCCGTGTCAAGGCATACTGGGCGGAGATGGATGCTACCACTGTTGCGGCGCAAGGTTCGGCCATAGGTCGAGTAGCTGCCGAGCACTATTTTGAAGAGGTTCTTGAGGGTGCTCGTTTGATAGAGTCCCAGTGCTCGAAGAATATTATGTTTGAGTGACATGTATTCCCATTGTAAACACAATGTTTTTATGAAATATAGTAAGGCTGTATTTATACTTTTGCCGGAAAGTAATATGATGCCTCCTGTGCGGCCGTTTATGTATATATGTATATAACCTGAAAGATTGCAGTCGTCGGCTTCAACCCCCACGCATATAATGTGGAGGTGCTTGCAAAAAACGCGTGTTCACACTTAACCCAACGTCTTGGTCCTATTAAGGAGGTGATAGCGCAGCGAACGAGGCAACCAGACTATAATGCTTTAACACTTTCACTTAGCCATAGGAGTTTGACAGTGTGGCTACTAGATAGCCCCTGGTGGCTCCGCACTCTCCTGATCTCGGGGTGCGTACATGCCTGGCCGGAAAACGGCCCTTCGTTAAGGCGGAGGAATTCTAACATTCCGATAGGTCATCGAGTGGTTGACCAGTCTCCCGCTATATCATGACAGTCAATTTTCGGCTTTCTCTACTGAGGTGCTCGTCCGGATGAACCAGGGCACAACCGCAGTAGTTCTCCTGGTGCTGCCTTAGCCGCTAAAGCGGAACGTAAGGCACCAAAACACAGGAGCCAGGCAAACCCAACATTTGACCAAAGACAATGATTCGGAGCTGATGCAAATAAGGCCAAACTCGCGACGTCGAACACTCCCTAAGATATTTGGTCTTTATGGTATAAACCGGGCCTAAATAGTGCCCTTTGTAAGAAGCCCCTTGTGTCCAGGTACGTGCATTATTCTGACATGGCCACATGCCAAGACGTCAGCATCCTTCTCAATTGTGCTGAGAATCCGAGGGATGTGTGTATCAACAAGAGACAGTAAAAAAGGTTTACGCAGGGTCTTAATCTAAAAAGAATCCTTGGAGCGGGTCCCTGCTGCACGTCTGCGCCTGTGTCTCTGTTGTGCCGTATCCTGGACGGGTGTAGCACGATGGTCATCTGTAAAAGATAGGAACTTTGGTGAAAAAGTTGTCGTGCAAGAAGGTAGTTTTTAAAGAAACCATGTATAATTAAAAATGAGTAAAAAATTGCCACTTTTTTGCACGTTTTGAGCCCCTTGTATTTGTAATAGGGGTGTGGCCCTCAATCCGGTATGAATTACATATAGCTGCGCCGGACTCGTCTAACCGTGTTCGTGGTCTTGACGGCCTATCGAATGCTTTAGTTGGTGAGGCCATTTTTAGTGTGCGGCTGCTAAGGCAGTCACATTCTTTTCGGCGCGCAAAGATCGCTCAATATTTCCATTCACTGTAATGATGCCACGTGGACCGGGCATCTTGCGCGTGAGGGAAGCGTAATGCGGTATTGCATTAAAGCGAGCAAAAGCTTTGCGTCCAAGTAGTGCTTGATAACCACTTTGGAACGGAGCAATGTGGAAGTTTAAATGTTCGCTACGGAAGTTATCGGGGAAGCCGAATATAACCTTTAGTAGCAGGGAGCCCGTGCAGTGAGCCCCTGGGCCTGGCGTTACTCCTTTAAAGGTAGTGTTGCTATGTCGGATTTTCGTTGGGTCTACGCCCATTTCGCGGATTGTATCCTGGTATATCAGGTTTAAACTGCTGCCACCGTCCATCAGGACTCGTGTAAAAGTGGTGTCCGTCAATTATTGGATCTAATACCAGGGCAGCACATCCTGCACGCCGGATACTTGCTGAGTAATCATGATGGTCGAAAGTGATCATTTGAGACGGCCAGTGGTAGGATTTCGCGGTGATAGGCCCTTGGGCATATCTTTCTGGGAGTGCCGCTTTGCTTCCCTTGATCACGTGTAACACGTTGACTGTTTTGACTTCTGGTGGAAACTTCTTTTGTTCCCTAGTGTCTTGCTTGAGAGGCTCATCCTCATCTTCGCTTGGTGTATCCTCCCCCTTGTGTACGGCGTTGAGCTTGCCGGACTGCTTGAAGACCCAGCATTCTCTGTGGGTATGATTAGCTGGTTTACCAGGGGTGCTATGGATCTGACATACTTGGTCCAGACTTTTGTTTAGGCTGGACAGTTCACCTCTGGCGCCTTTAGAGGGCGGCTTTTGCTGACTTGGCCGAGAGCTTTTGAATCCGGCGTTTACTGTCGTGCTCTTCGTGTTGTCTTCTTTATTCCGGCGTTTGTTATTGTTGTTGCGCCATGATTTCCCATTTCCATCTCTAGCTTTGGATGTACTGGGGTCGCTGGTGCTACATCTGGCTAGCCAGCTATCCTCACCCGCGCAAAAGCGGGTCATGAGGTTTGTTAATGCTTTCATTTTTCTCGGCTTTTCTTGGCCGAGGTGTCTGGCGAGCCATTCGTCATGGATGCTATGCTTAAAAGCTGCCAAGGCTTCGGCGTCCGAACAGTCGACTATTTGGTTCTTTTTAGTAATAAACCTATTCCAAAGCTTTCGGGCCGACTCTCCGGGCTGTTGAGTTATATGACTCAAATCGTCCGCGTCCGGAGGTCAGACATAAGTCCCTTGAAAATTTGCCTGAAAAGCATCTTCGAGCTCTTCCTAGCTTCCAATGGAGTTTTCAGGGAGGCTTTTAAGCCAGTGCCGAGCTGGGCCTTTGAGTTTGAGGGGTAACTATTTAATGGCATGGAGATCGTCTCCTCAAGCCATATGGATGTGGAGGATATAGTCCTCAATCCAGACCCCAGGTTCTGTTGTTCCGTCGTATGCCTCTATGTTTACGGGTTTGAATCCCTCTGGAAATTCATGGTCCAGGACCTCATCGGTGAAACATAGGGGGTGTGCGGCGCCCCTGTATCTGGGCGTGCCATGGTGTTCGGATGTTTGGTGTGTTGCATCGTGTGCTGGAGCGCGCTTGCGCAGTCCATAGATGGATCTAGTTGCTCTGTCCTTTTGATGCGAGCACTTGCGTGGATCGCATATTGGCTTCTGTGCGGCGTTGCTTGCCGCTCCATGTTGGTCGTAAGGTTGTCTATCCGGCCAGGTGGCCATTTTAATTTTTGGTTGCGGGGGATCTAAGGCCTCCTCATCGAATTCAGGTAGCAACTTCCGCTTCGGGTACCTCTTGGTGAGGAGATTACCGCCATACTTTGCTGCTCTGTTGAGTACTTTACTCCATCTGATTTGGAGTGTGTCTTGCGCCGCCTTGAGCCTTTGCTTCTACCTTTTTAGACTTCTCGCGGTGGCAACAAGCCTTTGATGGGCATTTTGTTGCTCCGGGTGTCTGTCCGGTGTTATGTCCTCCGGACTATTATCCTTGACAGAGTTGGTTTGTTCGGTTTGATTCTCCATGTTGCCGTGGTCCGGCAGTGGTTTGCCCTGCTCTAACGCTGGGTCTGTATGATCATTATTTCTGTCGAGGCGGGATTTGGGGCGGCGCTTACACCGCCGCTTTGACTGCTTCTCGAGGGGACAGCCCTTCGTTGCGTCCTTCCGTTCCTCGTCGTCGTGGTTTTCCTTTGGTGTGTCTACCATGTATACATCATGTGATGAGGTGGATGTCCAGTGCCCTGTGGGCAGTGGTTCCTCTTCGTCTCCCGCATCATCGTCCATACCGTCGATGTCTTCAGAGTCGAAGTCAAGCATGTTGGTTAAGTCATCGACAGTGGCTACTAAGTGGGTGGTGGGTGGGTCGTGAATTTCTTCGTTGCCCGCATCCCAGTCCTGCCGGACATAGTTCGGCCAGGATCCTCCTGATAAGGAGAGAGACCATAACGAGTTCAGTATTTCGCCAAAGGGAGAGTGCTGAAAAATATCCACGGAGGTAGACTCCATGATCGGCGCCCAATCAGATTCGATAGGAACGGGCGCAGGCGGTTTGGAGTCCGTGGCCGGAGAAGGATCCGACAGTTTAACAACACGGCTCTCGTGCAAGGTAAGGTCGATGTTCGGCTCGATCGCCGCTGAGGGTAAGGACTCCGTGGCGGGGTCCATCCACCCGTCCGCGGAAGGCACAACTGGCTCCGAATTGAGGGTCGGAGCGGCTGCCGGTGCGATCTCCTTAACACTGTCCGATGGGAGAGCTAAGTCATACTCATCGTGACCGCGTGGCGCACAAGGCAGAGGCTCGAATCCGTCGAAGATCAAATCTCCACGGATATCGGCCGTGTAGTTTAAGCTTCCAAATCTGACCTGGTGGCTAGGGGCGTAACTTTCAATCTGCTCCAGATGGCCAAGCGAATTGGCCCGCAGCGCAAAGCTGCCGAACACGAAGATCTGTCCGGGGAGAAAAGTCTCACCCTAGACTGCATCGTTATCAATGATAGTAGGAGCCATCAAGCCCGACGGCAATGACACAGAGGAACTCTCAATGAAAGCACCAATGTCGGTGTCAAAACCGGCGGATCTCGGGTAGGGGGTCCCGAACTGTGCGTCTAGGCCGGATGGTAACAGGAGGCAGGGGACATAATGTTTTACCCAGGTTCGGGCCCTCTTGATGGAGGTAAAACCCTACGTCTTGCTTGATTAATATTGATGATATGGGTAGTACGAGAGTAGATCTACCACGAGATCAGAGAGGCTAAACCCTAGAAGCTAGCCTATGGTATGATTGTATGTCGTCCTACGGACTAAAACCCTCTGGTTTATATAGACACCAGAGAGGTTAGGGTTACACAAGCTCGGTTACAAAGGAGGATATATACATATCCGTATTTCCTAGCTTGCCTTCCACGCCAAGTAGAGTCCCATTCGGACACGAGACGAAGTCTTCAATCCTGTATCTTCATAGTCTAACAGTCCGGTCAATCGATATAGTCCGGCTGTCCGAAGACCCCCTAATCCAGGACTCCCACCCCGCCTATTGAGCCACTGCTATCGGAAGAAATTCTCTGGCCCTCCACATCTCTGTCGCGGATGGAGACTTGCCTTCCACCGGGAGAGCCACCAATCATGACGCTACAGCAATCATGTTATCCAAAGGGTTGGAATAATGGCCCGGTGGTGTCGGAACATGCTGAGGCGGAGCCACATTTAAATGAGGTGGGTCCATACCACACGGCTGAACCGGCGCTCCGGTCACAGGCGTTTCAATGGCTCGGTTCACCACGGGCGGGCCACTGGTCCCTGCCCCAGGCGTGTTAAAAAGGTTTCTCGCATCGTACTCCCGAGGTAAGTGACTCGGGTGCCTCCACCTCATAATAGCCTTTGAAGCGTTGTGATCCAAAGTGAGCCGGAATGACTCGGCCTGTAACTGTTGTGATTGCACGTCTAAGGCGGCTCACTCAATCACCATCCTAGCGTTTTTAGCAGCAAGTTCTTCTTTGGCTTGAGCTATCTCATCACGCAGTTTCGCGACATCCACTTTATGCTGTTCTTGAGTCTCCGAGGTTACCTCTGCCCCATTAAAGTCGCCAAAGCATCCAACAACTTAGTCAAAACCTAAGCTGGCGGGTGTGCAAAGCCACTAGCACCAGCTGTCGCCGCAGCCATTGAGCTGGAATTCATAGCCGCGGCGGTCGTTGAACTGAGCACCGGTTGTGTACCAGCCATGAAGATTGCAACCTTGTTCAGCGGCTCATAGGGGTCTGGAATACTGTCACCATCGGAACAGCCCCCAAGCCTGCCCTCCTGCAGTTGATACATTGAATCGGTTTCACCAGTTGAAGACTCGCCATCAGAGCAGATCACCATCTCTCCCCTGGACACAGATCCTTCCTCAAATTCCGCCCCATGGATGAAACCAAGAAAGGCATGCTTCACAGCGTCTTGAACTTTGGCGGGTCGTGCATGTTGAGACGTCTCGATGATGTTTGTGCAGGAGTCCGGCTCAGGGCCCGAGTCGCCGATCTTGCCGATGAAGACGTTAATTCCACCGAAGGGGACCCGATACCCATACTCAATTGAGTCGGCCTCGGGGCTCCAGCCAGCGTCGTCGATGTAGAGCTCGCCGTGGCGACTCTTGGTCAGCCGGCCCACAGCATATCCCTTGATCCCTGTGAAGCTGCCCTTCAAGAACTCGAAACCATCGTGTTTTGGCCCCACGGTGGGCGCCAACTGTCGTGGACTTAACACGGCAGATGCCCTAGCAAAAGGACTTACAGGTTGAGCCATCACAACATAGTTAGCTTGAAGGGGTTAAACGGGACAAAGGACACAAAGGGTTTACCCAGGTTCGGCCCCTCTTAATGAGGTAAAAGCCTACTCCTGCTTTAGGTTGTATTGCTTGGGTTTCGATGACCAGGGAGCGAATACGCTTGACCTAGCCCTCGATTGATTGTTACTTGAGTTAACCCGCCGTCGGTTCACCCCTTTATATACATAGTCAGATGCCCGGTGGCTTACAGAGTCCCGGCCGACTCATACACAACGTGCCCGGCTCGGTGACTAACTCAGCTTGCCTTACAATATAAGTTACACATATGGAGGTTCATCCTCTTGGGCCTCAAGTCGCCTCTAGGTCTTGGGCCTTCAATGGGCTTGCTTCATGACCCATCATCTTCATCTCTAAGTCGCTAGTGGTATTACCCGACCCCTCCTGGGCGGGTTATACCCAATAGCTACATCCCCAACAAGTCCCTTTGCAGTAGAAGCGCTCAGTTTCAGGCTTGGGTCCAAACTTGGGCTTCTTCCCGGGAGTGGCAACTTGCTTGCTATTATTCTTGAAATTCCCCTTCTTTGCCTTGCCTTTTTTCTTTGAACTAGTGGTCTTGTTAACCATCAACACTTGATGCTCTTTCTCGATTTCTATCTCTGCATCTCTGAGCATAGCGAAGAGCTCGAGAATCGTCTTATCCATCCCTTGCATATTATAGTTCATCACAAAGCCTTTGTAGCTTGGTGGCAATGAATGAAGAACTCTGTCAATAACACTATCATCCAGAAGAATAACTCCCAGCTGAGTCAAGTGGTTGTGATACCCAGACATTCTGAGTATGTGTTCACTGATAGAATTGTTCTCCTCCATCTTGCAGCTATAGAACTTGTTGGAGACTTCATATCTATCAACTCAGGCATTTGCTTGAAATATTAACTTCAATTCCTGGAACATCTCATATGGTCCATGATGTTCAAAACATCTTTGAAGTCCCGATTCTAAGCCGTAAAGCATGTCACACTGAACTATAGAGTAGTCATCAGACCGTGTCTGCCAGACGTTCAAAGCGTCTACATTAGTGGGAGGGGGCTTGTCACCTAGTAGTGCATCAAGGACATAATTCTTCTGTGCAACAATGAGGATAATCCTCAAGTTACGGACCCAGTCCGTGTAGTTGCTACCATCATCTTTCAACTTAGCTTTATCTAGGAACGCATTAAAATTCAAGGGAATGGTAGCATGGGCCATTTATCTACAACATAGATATGCAAAAACTATCAGGACTAAGTTCATGATAAATTAAGTTCAATTAATCATATTACTTAAGAACTCCCACTTAGATAGACATCCCTGTAGTCATCTAAATGACCACGTGATCCATATCAACTAAACCATGTCTGATCATCACGTGAGATGGAGTAGTCTTCAATGGTGAACATCTCTATGTTGATCATATCTACTATATGATTCACGTTCGACCTTTCGATCTCCAGTGTTCCTAGGCCATGTCTGTACATGCTAGGCTCGTCAAGTTTAACCTGAGTATTCCGCACATGCAAAACTGTCTTGCACCTGTTGTATGTGAACGTAGAGCTTATCACACCCGATCACACGTGGTGTCTCGGCACGATGAACTATCGCAACGGTGCATACTCAGGGAGAACACTTATATCTTGAAATTTTAGGGAGGGATCATCTTATAATGCTACCGCAGTACTAAGCAAAATAAGATGCATAAAAGATAAATGTCAAATGCAATCAAAATATGTGACATGATATGGCCATCATCATGTTCTGCCTTTTTCAGGACCCCGATTCCAAGCCACATCGATCTAGCCGGTAACACCTCATATCACTTTGCGGCCTCACGCATGGTATCCCACGGGTGTCTCCTTACCATGGCCCGGGACCATTTGCTCCTTTTGGCTCACGTATATGAGTGTTGCTAGCATCCATATGACAGAGAACCCGGGCCGACATGGCTAGTCGTGAACCCAAAGCGGCACAGACCTATGGAGACAGGCATACATGAATCACATCGAGCATGTCGGTCATTAGCGAGTGATTCCGGGCTGTAGCACTGGGCTAACGGGACTCCGGGGAACCCGGGCTGTAGCAGGCTAGGCAGGACTCCGGAAGTCACCACGTGACATTTCCCCAAAGGGACAGACATAGGAACAAAGTGAAACACATGCCGGCCAGTCAAGTGTCCTAAACAGTAGTGCTGGGCTAGCAGGACTCCAGTGAACCGAGCTGTAGCGGACTACTATGGCTCGAGGAACACTAGACTACATTTCCCCATAAGAAAGGCTGCCAAGGATAAACAACTAGATTGTCGGATCCCACTCATACCAAGCATTTCAATCATACACACAATATGCCCGATATGAGTACATACAACATGGCATCACAACAAAACTCTACAACTCAAGTACTTTATTTAAAGGCTCCAGAGAGCCATACATAATATATTCATACAGATAGGGGTCACATGACACGACACTCAAGTCATACAATCATACAAGCACAAGCGGAAGCAACTAGTCTGAGTACAGACACTAGAAATAAAGAAGGCTTCTCGAAGCCTGATTATCTACATAGGGGCCTCCATGGCCAGGATCACCACCTGGGTGGCTAGTCACTCGTCGACGTCAAGGTCTACGTAGAACCCATCGGAGGGGGCGGTGTTGTCGTCTGAAAACAGTAATTAAGCAAACATGAGTACAAGGGTACTCAACAAGTCTTACAACAGAACCTACTATACATGCTTATTCTCAAGAAGGTGGTGGGGTTATTGCAGCAAGCCAGCTTTGACTCTTGGCTAAGCTATCCTACGGAACTCCACTGGTAAAATAGTTTTCGCACACGAGTTCACTACTCACCAACGCAATACTCCACCGGGGATCCTCCCTCGTCATCCTACGAGAGGGCCATCCTCGGTACTCACACTTATCTTGAGTCTTTTAGTAGTATCCATTAACTTGTCTATGAACTGTATAGGCAACCAAGTAGTCCTTTACCGCGGACGCGGCTATTCGAATAGTTTTATACCCTGCAGGGGTGTACTTCGTCACACATGTTTCCACCACTTAGCGTCTGCACATGACATGTGCTCGGCACACTTCAAGCGAAAACCGACGTGGGTGTAGACCACGACCTAACTAACCGCGCAACTCTCTAATCCAGGTTTATCGCCTATTCAGGTTCCATCCGCAAGGAAATCTGGCCGGGGTGTCCTCAACGGCCCCAAACGATGTGTACAGGGTCCCGAGACGCCAAACGGGCGCCCGGCATACCCGGCCATAGTGTATCTACCGCATCATAGCCCACCCCTAGGGTCAGCGCTACGCACGGCCGCCAACACATATCCTACAAACATCAGAAAGTAGTTGCAACTCTTGGATAGAGGGCGAGAGGGGTCAGTAAGTCTAGCGGGGTCATATTTCAGGGCCCAATGTGTGGTAGTAGCTGAATCTTAAATCACGCATACAGATCTCAGTTCTTATGGACGGTCTCAATGAAACAACCCACCATGTACGCCTACATGGCCTCTCATCGATACCTTTACCAAAAACATGTTCAACACATTCCTCACATTACCGACATATCATATCACTCTAGCCCATCACCCAGATGAACCAGACCTGACACAACTCTAAGCATAGCAGGCATAGCAAGGTAGGAATCACATACATGGCTCAATCAACTCCTACACATGCTAGTGGGTTTCATCTAGTTACTGTGGCAATGACAGGTCATGCAGAGGATAAGGGTTCAACTACCGTAGCACACAGCAGTTTGAATCGCGTTGTCCTAATGCAGTAAACAAGAGCAGAAGCGAGAACATGGGTTTGTATCAGAATGATCAATGGGTTGCTTGCCTGATGGAGTGGTAGTGGGATACTGCCCTTCAGTTGGATACTCGTGAATATCCTCGGAGGCAGAACCTACCACGAAGAACACATCGGAACACAATCAACACATGACGATATGCAACAATATGATGCATGCTATGACATGGCAATATGAATGTGTCTTGGCCTAATGCAAGCTAAAACAGAAAGGAATGTGCTTATTTGAACCAAAGGTTCAAATGTTAGTTCATTTAACATAGCCACATTAGTGCATCATCTTGTATTGCCTAAACAGCAAGGTTAACTTGTTGTGTCATGCATGAAACCATTACAGATGGATAGATTGGATTTTTCTGATCATTTTTCATATATAAATCTTTGCATTTGGAGCTATGGTTGATTTTCTATGAATTTTAGAAGTTTTGACTATTTTCTGGAATTTCCTATTAAAGAATAAATCCAGAAATTGGATTAGTGCGTCAGCATGACATAGGTGTGACGTTAGCGGTCAACTGGGTCGGCCAGGTCAAACCTGACTGGTGGGCCCTCTCTGTCAGTGACACAACTAGTTAACATGATTAGATTATCTCTAATTAGCTGTCAGTGGGGCCTGGGCCCACATGTCAGTGACTGAATTAATTAAATTTAGTTAAAACTAATCCTAAAATAATTAGTAGACCGGCCCCACCTGTCATAGACTCAGGGGGGTCTACCTGGGCCCACACAGGGGTCAAACTCGCCGGCGTTTAGCCGCCGGCAAGGCCAGACGCGGCGGAGGGCTGCGGGTTTGCGTTTCTGGCGACCAAAACGACAGCGGACAGCAGCTCCGTGACGCGGGGAGCGAGCCGCATAGTTTGGTGGAGGAAGTGGGGCTCGAGGAGGCCGGAAACGACGCCGGCGACGACCTTGGCGACCGCCGGAGTTCGGGCGAGGCCGAAACCGAGGCTGCGGGGCACGGCGAGGCGCGTGGAATGGTGCTACGAGCTCCTGCAGGTGCGGTGAGTGCGTTAGGCACCCACGCTTGACCAAATGGCCACCGGAGTGACGCCGGCATCGAGCTCGCGCGCCGGCTTGCTACGGTGAGGAAGGGGGCGGCGTCTACGGTGAGCAAACGAAGCAGGGAAGAGGGGGAATCGACAGAGGAGCTCACGGCGGTTGCAGAGCGCGTCTCAGCGGGCTCGAGGGAGGTCAGACATCGTCGGAGCATTGTCGGCGATCTCGGCGGACCGAGGAAGAAGAAGGCATCGGGGAGGCGCTTGGAGGCGTCCGGCGTTGCGTGAGTCGACGGGGAGGCGTAGACGGTGGAGGCGGAGCTCACGGGCACGTAAGGGAGGCGAGGGGGTGGCTCTGGTGGCAACTACGGCGAACAGCGGCGAGGAACGCGCTCGGCCATCGCGGGAAAGGGTGAGGGAGACGAGGGGGAGAGTGAGGGAGGAAAGAGAGGGGGACGTGGGGGTCAGCGTGGCACCCCTGGACGTCTCCAGGGCGTCGGCAGAAGCAGGAGGTGGCCGGCGTGTGGCCACGGGCGCCGGCCACGCGCTCCTCGTCCTCCTGGCGGGAGGAGGAGGACGACTGGCAAGGCCAGTCGGCTAGGCCGAGCCAGGTGGGCTGGGCCAGCACAGGTAAGGCCCAGGCGGTTTCCCTCTCTCTCTTTTTTTGATTTGTTTTTCTTTTTCTATTTAACTGCAACTATTGGGCTTTATTAAAAATACTAAAATGTTTCCAAAAATTCTGAAAATAATTGTGGGCTCTGTTTAGAATATTTCCAATAGCAAACTTTTATTTCCAGAATTATTTGAGCATTTAAATTATTTTATAGCATTTAAATGCCCAAAATCAAATACTTATGATTTAATTCAATGACCTTCTATTGACCTAGAAAATTGTGCACCAATTTTGTCAGGGGTTCTAACCCAAGACAAAGAGGGTGAACTTTTTAGAAGGGCATTTCAGGTTCATTGAAAATAATTTTAGTAAACCCTAGTTGTTTCCAGGGGGTGTTGGGGGTTCTGTCTTCCCCATTTCAAATTTAAGAGGAATTTAAACATGATGCACACTCTAATGCTTGAACTAGCTAGGGTGTGACAGCCTTTGATCTCCATCTCCAAAGCACTGTCATGATCTCCATCGTCACCGGCTTGACACCTTGATCTCCATCGTAGCGTCGTTGTCGTCTCACCAATTATTGCTTCTACAACTATCGCTAACGCATAGTGATAAGGTAAAGCAATTACATGACTTGCATTTCATACAATAAAGCGACAACCATAAGGCTCCTGCCAGTTGCCGATAACTTTTACAAAACATGATGATCTCATACAACAACTTATATCACATCATGTATTGACCATATCACATCACAACATGCCCTGCAAAAACAAGTTAGACATCCTCTACTTTGTTGTTGCAAGTTTTACGTGGCTTCTACGGGCTTCTAGTAAGAACCGTACTTACCTACGCATCAAAACCACAATGATGTTTCATCAAGTTTGCTGTTTTAACCTTCAACAAGTACCGGCCATAGTCAAATTCGATTCAACTAAAGTTGGAGAAATATGCCCCCGCCAGCCACCTTTATGCAAAACTAGTTAAATGTCTGCCAGTGGAACTGGTCTCATGAATGTGGTCATGTAAGGTTGGTCCGGGCCGCTTCATCCAATAATACCGCCGAATCAAAATAAGACATTGGTGGTAAGCAGTATGACGATCACCGCCCACAACTCTTTGTGTTCTACTCGTTCATATCATCTACGCATAGACCTGGCTCGGATGCCACTGTTGGGGAACATAGCATGCAATTTAAAAAAAATCCTACACTCACACAAGATCTATCTAGGAGATGCATAGCAACGAGAGGGGAAAAGTGTGTCCACGTACCCTCGTAGACCGAAAGCGGAAGCATTTGACAACACCGTTGATGTAGTCAAACTTCTTCTCGTTCCGACCGATCAAGTACCGAACGTAAGACACCTCTGAGTTCTGCACATGTTCAGCTTGATGACATCCCTCAAACTCTTGATCCAGCAAAGTGTCAAGGGAGAGTTTCGTCAACACGACGGTGTGGTGACGGTGATGGTGAAGTGATACGCGCAGGGCTTCGCCTAAGCACTACGACAATATGACCAGAGGTGTAAACTGTGGAGGGGGCGCCACACACGGCTAGGAATCAATGTTGTGTGTTCTAGCGGTGCCCCCCATGTATATATAGGTTGTAGGGGAGGAGAGGCAGCCAAGGGGGCGCCCAAGTAGGAGGAATCCTACTTGGTCCCCTAGTCCAATTCAGCCTCCCCCCTTGCCTTTTACTGGAAGGGGGAAAAGGGAAGAGGGGGAGGAAAGGAGTGGGGCGAACCCCCACCTCCTTCTCCTATTTGTCCTCCTTCCTCAAGGGGGTGCACCACCCCTTGTGGGCTGGTGTGCTAAAGGAAATACGCCCTAGAGGCAATAATAAAGTTGTTATTTATATTTCCTTATATCATGATAAATGTTTATTATTCATGCTATTGAACCGGAAACTTAGTACATGTGTGAATACTGTTGGGGAATGTAGTAATTTCAAAATTTTCCTATGCACACGCAAGATCATGGTGATGCATAGCAACGAGAGGGGAGAGTGTGATCTACGTACCCTTGTAGACCGACAGCGGAAGCGTTAGCACAACGCGGTTGATGTAGTCGTACGTCTTCACGGCCCGACCGATCAAGCACCGAAACTACGGCACCTCCGAGTTTTAGCACACGTTCAGCTCGATGACGATCCCCGGACTCCGATCTAGCAAAGTGTCAGGGAAGAGTTCCGTCAGCACAATGGCGTGGTGACTATCTTGATGTTCTACCGTCGCAGGGCTTCGCCTAAGCACCGCTACAATATTATCGAGGATTATGGTGGAAGGGGGCACCGCATACGGCTAAGAAAACGATCACGTGGATCAACTTGTGTGTCTAGTGGTGCCCCTGCCCCCGTATATAAAGGAGCAAGGGGAGGAGGCCGGTCGGCCCTATAGGCGCGCCAAGGAGGAGTCCTCCTCCTAGTAGGAGTAGGACTCCTACTAGGAGGGGGAAGGAAGTGGGGAGGGAGAAGGAAAGGGGGGCGCCGCCCCCCCTCTCCTAGTCCAATTCGGACCAGGGGGGAGGAGGCGCGCGGCCCACCCTGGCTGCCCTTCTCTTTCTCCACTAAGGCCCATATGGCCCATTACTTCTCCCGGGGGGGTTCCGGTAACCCTCTGGTACTCCGGTTTTCTCCGAAATCACCCGGAACACTTCCGGTATCCGAATATAGCCGTCCAATATATCAATCTTTATGTCTTGACCATTTCGAGACTCCTCGTTATGTCCGTGATCACATCCGGGACTCCGAACTAACTTCGGTACATCAAAAACTCATAAACTCATATAACTGTCATCGAAACCTTAAGCGTGCGGACCCTACGGGTTTGAGAACAATGTAGACATGACCGAGACATGTCTCCGGTCAATAACCAATAGCGGAACCTGGATGCTCATATTGGCTCCCACATATTCTACGAAGATCTTTATGGGGCAGACCGCATAACAACATACGTTGTTCCCTTTGTCATCGGTATGTTACTTGCCCGAGATTCGATCGTCGGTATCTCAATACTTAGTTCAATCTCATTACCAGCAAGTCTCTTTACTCGTTATGTAATACATTATCTCGCAACTAACTCATTAGTTGCAATGCTTGCAAGGCTTGTGTGATGTGCATTACCGAGAGGGCCCAGAGATACCTCTCCGACAATCGGAGTGACAAATCCTAATCTCGAAATACGCCAACCCAATATTTACCTTTGGAGACTCCTGTAGAGCTCCTTTATAATCACCCAGTTACGTTGTGACGTTTCGTAGCACACAAAGTGTTCCTCCGGCAAACGGGAGTTGCATAATCTCATAGTCATAGGAACATGTATAAGTCATGAAGAAAGCAATAGCAACATACTAAACGATCGGGTGCTAAGCTAATGGAATGGGTCATGTCAATCACATAATTCTCCTAATAATGTGATCCCGTTAATCAAATGACAACACATGTCTATGGTTAGGAAACATAACCATCTTTGATTAACGAGCTAGTCAAGTAGAGGCATACTAGTGACGTTTAGTTTGTCTATGTATTCACACAAGTATTATGTTTCCGGATAATACAATTCTAGCATGAACAATAAACATTTATCATGATATAAGGAAATAAAATAATAACATTATTATTGCCTCTAGGGCATATTTCCTTCAGTCTCCCACTTGCACTAGAGTCAATAATCTAGATTACATAGCAATGATTCTAACACCCATGGAGCTTTGGTGCTGATCATGTTTTGCTCGTGGAAGAGGCTTAGTCAACGGGTCTGCAACATTCAGATCCGCATGTATCTTGCAAATCTCTATGTCTCCCACCTGGACTAGATCCCGGATGAAATTGAAGCGTCTCTTGATGTGCTTGGTTCTCTTGTGAAATCTGGATTCCTTTGCCAAGGCAATTGCACCAGTATTGTCACAAAAGATTTTCATTGGACCGATGCACTAGGTATGACACCTAGATCGGATATGAACTCCTTCATCCAGACTCCTTCGTTTGCTGCTTCCGAAGTAGCTATGTACTCCGCTTCACATGTAGATCCCGCCACAACGCTTTGTTTAGAACTGCACCAACTGACAGCTCCACCGTTTAATGTAAACACGTATCCGGTTTGCGATTTAGAATCGTCCGGATCAGTGTCAAAGCTTGCATCAACGTAACCATTTACGATGAGCTCTTTGTCACCTCCATATATGATAAACATATCCTTAGTCCTTTTCAGGTATTTCAGGATGTTCTTGACCGCTGTCCAGTGATCCACTCCTGGATTACTTTGGTACCTTCCTGCTAGACTTATAGTAAGACACACATCAGGTCTGGTACACAGCATTGCATACATGATAGAGCCTATGGCTGAAGCATAGGGAACATCTTTCATTTTCTCTCTATCTTTTGCATTGGTCGGGCATTGAGTCTTACTCAATTTCACACCTTGTAACACAGGCAAGAATCCTTTCTTTGCTTGATCCATTTTGAACTTTTTCAAAACATTGTCAAGGTATGTGCTTTGTGAAAGTCCAATTAAGCGTCTTGATCTATCTCTATAGATCTTAATGCCCAATATGTAAGCAGCTTCACCGAGGTCTTTCATTGAAAAACTCTTATTCAAGTATCCCTTTATGCTATCCAGAAATTCTATATCATTTCCGATTAGTAATATGTCATCTACATATAATATCAGAAATGCTACAGAGCTCCCACTCACTTTCTTGTAAATACAGGCTTCTCCAAAAGTCTGTACAAAACCAAATGCTTTGATCACACTATCAAAGCGTTTATTCCAACTCCGAGAGGCTTGCACCAGTCCATAAATGGATCGCTGGAGCTTGCACACTTTGTTAGCTCCCGTTGGATCGACAAAACCTTCTAGCTGCATCATATACAACTCTTCTTCCAGAAATCCATTCAGGAATGCAGTTTTGACATCCATCTGCCAAATTTCATAATCATAAAATGCGGCAATTGCTAACATGATTCGGACAG
The DNA here is from genome assembly GCF_003073215.2 of Triticum urartu. Lineage (NCBI taxonomy): Eukaryota > Viridiplantae > Streptophyta > Magnoliopsida > Poales > Poaceae > Triticum > Triticum urartu. The sequence continues at coordinate 464,113,831 of NC_053026.1, read as the reverse complement.
ACTTAAGCATCACTACGGGTGAGAAGGTCTCATCGTAGTCAATCCCTTGAACTTGTCGAAAACCTTTTGCGACAAGTCTAGCTTTGTAAACAGTAACATTACCGTCAGCGTCAGTCTTATTCTTGAAGATCCATTGATTCTCAATTGCTTGCCGATCATTGGGAAAGTCAACCAAAGTCCATACTTTGTTCTCATACATGGATCCCATCTCAGATTTCATGGCTTCAAGCCATTTTGCGGAATCTGGGCTCACCATCGCTTCTCCATAGTTCGTAGGTTCATCATGGTCTAATAGCATGACTTCCAGAACAGGATTACCGTACCACTCTGGTTCAGATCTTACTCTGGTTGATCTACGAGGTTCAGTAGTATCTTGTTCTGAAGTTTCATGATCATCATCATTAGCTTCCTCACTAATTGGTGTAGGTGTCACAGAAACTGGTTTCTATGATGTACTACTTTCCAATAAGGGAGCAGGTACAGTTACCTCATCAAGTTCTAATTTCCTCCCACTCACTTCTTTCGAGAGAAACTCCTTCTCTAGAAAGTTTCGGAATTTAGCAACAAAATTCTTGCCTTCTGATCTGTGATAGAAGGTGTATCCAATAGTTTCCTTTGGATATCCTATTGTAACGCCCCGAGACCGATGTGCCAGGTGTTGTGCAGTTATTCGATGTTGTTGCCTTGTCAATCGCTTGCGTGTTGCATCTTGTCATATCATCATGTGCATTGCATCATCATGTTTTCCAAACTTGCATCCGTCCCGGCCTCCTCGTTCTCTCCGTTGTCCGTTCTGAGCCCAGACACACTTGCACGCGCCCACGGCATGTCCGAAATATTTTTTTTATAAGTGGACGGAAAATGTTCTCGGAATGGGATGAGAGTTGACGTGTGGTCTTATTATAGTGTAGATAGACCACCTGTCAAATTTCATCACATTCGGAGTTCGTTTGACACCCCAACGATTAACTATAGCGGCAGTATAGCCGGTCAAACATCGGACGTTTTCGGTCTCCGGAAATAGTTGTCGGGTTGCTTTCCCCCTCTCTCTTCTCAGCCCACTACCTACCGCCAGGTCCAACCTAACCTCTCTCGTCAGCCCGCGGCCCTCCTCGTGCGCGCGTCTGAAAATTGTCCCGGACCCGACCCGAGCAGTCGTCACCGTCGTGTCCGGATCATCCCCAAACATCTACAAAACGTCTCTGTTTTCATAATTGGGCTTCCTAACCTATTTATCCGAGACCGTCTGATTTTGATCGAAGGGTCCAAACCTAATTCGATTGTCCCTATATATATAGTCCACCACCTACCCAATCAAGCCAACCCTAAAATCTAGGGGATTTGTCCCTGCCACCGCTGCCGCACTATCTCCCACCTCGGGATCTCTCCAAGTCCAAAAATCCCTCCTTGATTTTTCCAACCGGACCAACCACTGCTCCAGCTCGTTGTCAACACCGGACGAATCCGCAGCCAACCAGAGCCCAAATCCCGATTGGATCGAGCCCTTCCGCCTCCCTCCGCGCCATCCAGGTGATCCCCGAGCCAGAGCTCGTCCGTGAGCAGAGCCGCCGTCGCCCGTCCGGCGCATCCTGGCGACTTGCCGGACCAGGGACCCGTTGCCTTGCTCCACCTCGTCTCCCTACATCTCCTTTTCTGTTCGGCCTCTGTTTGCTCATCCTCGTCGTTTTCTTCTCAGGATCAATGCTCGCCCGCCTCCATGCTCATTTTGGTTCGGGAGAGGAGCTCCTGACCATGCCTTCCCACGTTGCCGCCTTCTCGCCGGAGCGCCGTCGCCGGTGACCACCTTCAGCAAGGGCCCCGAGCCCCTGCCTCTCCTTTCTTCTTCGCCGAAGCCCTCTCTCTCTTTCTCTCATGATCTCTCTTTCTCTCTGTTGTCTTCGCAGCATCGCCATGGATGGCCTCCCGCATACCCGCCAGGTGATCCCTCTCGGGACTTCGCTGTTGTTCCTCCCGCCGGAGAGCACCACCAGCAGGCCCCCGCCATGGATCTCCGGCGTCGTGCCCGCCTGGATCGCCCCTGCTTCACGCTCGCTACGGGGAAGCACGAACCAGCGCTCATCCACCGCAAGCGACGAACATCGCAAGCCCCACTTCGCCCGTTGACCGCACCCGGCTCTGCGTCGACCCGATCCAGCAAGAGAGCCCCCCCCCGCCGCTCCTCCAACCCGGGCCGAAGCCCACTGGGTGAGGCCACCCCCCTGAGCGCCTTTTTTTTTAATTCCTGTTGTTGGGCCATGCACTGTTGGGCTGCCCAGTTTCGGCCCGCGTATGTTTTTTTAGCGTCTGTGATTTGTCTATCTTTTTCAGAGGAGAGCATTTTTGCAGGAAAGCACTTGTGGATCATGCATATAATAACTCACTAACCGTGCATCGGTTTAAAATGATTTATATATGAAACTTGCTCAGAATTTTGTCTAGTTTAATAATATGTCACTTTCATCCATGTTCAAAATGTCTAAAATGATGTTTGGTTAAATTTACTCCTACGCTATGTTAAAATGATTTAATTCATAACTAAATAACCGTAGCTCCAAATTTAACAAACTTTATATGTAATTGGGGTAGAATTTTGCCTAGTTTAACATGGTGGCTTTACTTTGCATGTTTAATAACTCTAAAATTGTGTTTAGGGCAGATCAGTACCAAATCTAATATATGCACATGGGGATTTACCGGAATTGTTGTTCGTTGTTCCCGGCCTCATTTAAACTTGACTAGATGGGTAGTTTTTCATTTGCTTCACTCTCTTGCCATGTTTAACAACATTTAATATTGTTGGGTACATAAACAAGATCGAACTAAATAATTGATGTGGTGCTCCGTCAATATGCAACTCGTTGCATATTGAGCTCCACTTAAGTTGTAGTGTTGTTTGTGCATTTTGCCATGTCATGCATATTTAAACCGGACATGCATCATACTTGTTTGCGCACCATGCCATGTTCATGTGTTGGTTGTTTGCTATGTTGTGTGCTTCTTTTCCGGTGATTGCTTCTTCGGGTTGGTTCCGATAACGTCGTGTTGTGAGGATTCGTTCATCTACGTCCATTTGTCTTCTTCATGGACTCGTTCTTATTCCTTGCGGGATCTCAGGCAAGATGATCATGCCCTCGAAATCACTACTATCTTTGCTATGCTAGTTTGCTCGCTTTTGCTATGCCAATGCTACGATGCCTACTTTGCTTTCAAGCCTCCCAAATTGCCATGTCAAACCTCTAACCCACCATGTCCTAGCAAACCGTTGATTGGCTATGTTACCGCTTTGCTCAGCCCCTCTTATAGCGTTGCTAGTTGCAGGTGAAGATTGGAGGCCGTTCCTTGTTGGAACATTTATTTACTTGTTGGGATATCACTATATATCTTATTTAATTAATGCATCTATATACTTGGTAAAGGGTGGAAGGCTCGGCCTTATGCCTGGTGTTTTGTTCCACTTTGCCGCCCTAGTTTCCGTCATATCGGTGTTATTTTCCCGGATTTTGCGTTCCTTACGCGGTTGGGTAATGATGGGAACCCCTCGACAGTTCGCCTTAAGTAAAGCTCCTCCAGCAATGCCCAACATTGGTTTTACCATTCGCCGCCTAGCCTTTTCTTTTCCCTTGGGGGTCGCGCGCCCAAGGGTCGTCATTATTTTTAACCCCCCCGGGCCAGTGCTCCTCTGAGTGTTGGTCCGAACTGAGCTGCCTGCGGGGCCACCTCGGGGAAACTTGAGGGTTGGTTTTACTCGTAGCTAGTCTCATCTGAGTGTGCCCTGAGAAAGAGATATCTGCAGCTCCTATCGGGATTTGTCGGCACATTCGGGCGGTGTTGCTGGTTAGTTTTACCCTGTCGAAATGTCTTGTTGTACTGGGATACCGAGTCTGATCGGAATGTCTCGGGAGGAGGTCTATTCCTTCATTGACCGTGAGAGCTTGTGATGGGCTAAGTTGGGACACCCCTGCAGGGATTTAAACTTTCGAAAGTCGTGCCCGCGGTTATGGGCGGATGGGAATTTGTTAACGTCCGGTTGTAGAAAACCTGAACTTGACCTTATTTAAAATGAATCGACCGCGTGTGTAACCGTGATGGTCTCTTTCCGGCGGAGTCCGGGAAGTGAACACGGTTGTTGGAGTTATGCTTGACGTAGGTTGCTATAGGATCACTTCTTGATCATAGATTTCTCGATCGTGCTTTGCCTTCTCTTCTCGCTCTCATTTGCGTATGTTAGCCACCATATATGCTAGTTGCTTGCTGCAGCTCCACCTCATACTTTTACCTTTCCCTTAGGCTTAAATAGTTTTGATCGCGAGGGTGCGAGATTGCTGAGTCCCCGTGGCTCACAGATACTTCCAAAACCAGCTTGCAGGTGCCGATGAGTCCGTGCAGATGGCGCAACCAAGCTCAGGAGGAGCTCGATGAAGATCTTGTCCTTTGTGTGTTTCTTTCTTGTTGTTCAGTAGTGGAGCCCAGTTGGGGTCGATCGGGGACCTTTGTCGCTTTTGGGATTCTTCTTTTATTTTGGTTCCGTAGTCAGACCTTGATTGTATTTGAATGATGTAATGCTTTATTCATGTAATTGTGTGAAGTGGCGATTGTAAGCCAACTATGTATCTCTTTCCCTTATGTATTACATGGGTTGTGTGAAGATTACCTCACTTGCGACATTGCTTTCAATGCGGTTATGCATCTAAGTCGTGCTTCGACACGTGGGAGATATAGCCGCATCGAGAGCATTACAAGTTGGTATCAGAGCCTTCCCCGACCTTAGGAGCCCCCACTGCTTGATCATTTTTAGCAGCCGTTGTTGAGTCTAGAAAAAAAATGTTTTGAGTCATTAGGAATTATATATCAGAGAGTTTAGGAATTCTTTTTACTCCCCAGTCCCTTCATCGCTCTGGTAAGGCATCCTGACATAGAGTTTTGACTCTTCTCTTCTCAAATTTCACTAAAAAAAAATTTAGGATCACGCGGGTATCTTGGAATCGTTCCAATGGTTTTATGACGAGAACATTGTCTTGGTGCCTCCTGTCAGGGGTTTAGTGGAAGTGTCCCGGGGAGTTGAGCTCTGAGGTGTTGTCATCATAATTTTATTGTTGTAGTTCTGGAATACCTGAGTTTAGTACGCCGACATCATAAATCTCTTTTATGCAGTTCGTTGGTGAGATAACCTCGACGCCGCCCAGTACTGGGGCGGGAGTTCAGGAGTATCGCCATAACTTGTATAACGGATGCTTTTCGAAGGTTGAGGTAGATGATTTCCGAAGGTTTCTTGGTTATGTGTTGAAGGATGGATACAGCTGGATGTAGGATTTGCTAGTTTGGGTGAGATATTATGCTTCCCCTGTATCCCCAACACCTGATTGCATAACCGGAAAATTTCGGGAGTTTATAAGTGGGAATTCAAGTAGCTCTTAGGATATATTTCCAACAGATGTGTGATATGAAATTGGGGTTTGACGTCTAGTGGTCCGCCTATTCACGGTTGGTTTTACAGTGGTCTCGTTGTGTCTTAAAGAGTCCTTGGCTATGCCGACTCGGGGATTCTTCGTATGTCATGTGCACTACCTTGTACATGATGGTGCTGTACGATCGAGCCCGTGTAGGCCCCACCACGAAAACTTCAGACGAAATCTCTATCATATGTTTGTTCCGGCTTATTCTGCAAGCCAATCCTTTGTTTTGTTTTTGAGTTGTGGTATTCGAGTTGCTTCAATGTCAAGTGTTGATTCCATACATTTCCCAAATGGTGTTCTCATACTCCGATGTGGATACCAATCCTTCTTGATCATCAAGATTGTTTTTTGTCAATCCTTTTAACCGGTGTGCTTCTCTTCAAGTGGATCCAATCACTTCAATATTCGCAAGAGCAATTATCAGTTCTTCTCAATGTTGCTTGTTTCATCCGTCTCCAAGTTGCTTTTGTTTTCCCTCCCACCCACCCTTGTTTTCTTCAAGGACTCAGATTTCTTATTCAACTATCCATTTTATCGATGGAAGTCTCTCCATTCTTATCCGGTGTTTCTTATAAAGATTTTAACGAAGTTTCTAGTTCATCATTATTCATTATCTTTCTTCTCGGGTAGTTTTAAGTCAAGCTTTGTTGATTATATCCTTTCCTCTTTTCAATACCTTCTCATACCGGTGCACCTCTTTATCATTCACCTCTCGCTATTCAATTATTCCGGTGTGCTCAAGATATCTCGAAGATTCATGTTTTCCACTCTGCATTTGTTCAAGATCTTTCGAGGTTGTTATCTCATTCAAGTCATTTAATTCAACCGGTGCAATCTATCTTTTAAATCATTCAATGGTGTTTCTTTTGAGTGGGCCCTAACCCACAGGTCTTTTCCCAGGATCTTACCTGACTCTTCTTATTTTACCGGAGTTATCCTAAATTCTTGTCAAAGCTTGACGTAAGAATGAATTATCATCAGTCAAATGCTTTTCACCAAGATCTTTCAAATTATTTTCATCGTTGGTTTAACCTCTTCGTTTTGGTTCTTCTGGAGTGTCTAAATAATTCATGGTGGTGTTCCTCATCGTCACTCTCTGCGTTTGAAGACCGAATAAAATTTTTACCTCCATATCTTATCTGTTCTCTCAAAGATTCGTGATTCTAGCTTGATGCCATCCTCTCATAATTATTTTCGATTGTGAGAATTCTTTTCACCTATCCGGAGCAATTCAAGAGCCTTTTCAGTTTGTTCATCCGAAGTCCATCATCTCATAATTATTCATTCTCAGCTGTCAGTTATCATTCTCCTATCTTGCCGGTGCATCAATCAAATATCCTCTAATCAGTTCTTGATCTCTTCGTGCTCATGCATCTAGTTTGTCTCAAGCACCTTCGTTCATTTGTTAATTCTTACCGGTGATTCACCCCTACTACGTTCATTTTCAATTCTTACGGTGGTTCGTTCAAGGTTTTCCTTCCTTCGTGTATCATATCTATGCATTCGTGCTTTCCAAATCCTACCGGTGGATCGTTGAACACTTTCTCAAGTTTGCGCTATATCTCTCTTAATCCTTTCTACGAGAATAAGTAGTGTGCCAAATCCATGGTTTGTCATCAATTTAATTGATGAAGGACGAGCATAATATAATTCTTATTCTTGTTTCATCGAGTTCATTCAATTCCTGTTTTTTTTCTGGAGTGGTTCATCATACTTATTCTGGGTTTCAAGTGCTCTTCTTTCTTTCCTGGTGTGCCAAGTTCTCTCAATTATTTCATCGCAAGATCCATCTAAATCATTGCAAGGATTCACCTTGTGTTTTCAATTTCTCTTTCTTTTCATTCCTTTTGTTTTACCGGAGTTCTTCGTGGAGGCTCTACATGATGGTTCATCAAGGATTTAATTCCTTCTCCAAATTTTTCATCGAGATTCTCTTCTAAGAAGTTCAGGTTTTCTTCTTCTTGCTATCCAGAGTGCAATTCTTTCTTCCATATTATTGGAGGTGTTATTATGTCATTTTGATAATTTGGGTTCATGTTTCATGATTCACACGTGGTCATGAATGAGGTATTTTAAATCCATCAATCTCGTCATTGGAGTTATCTTGGGTTATGTTTCACCTAAAGCTTTCCCTAGGATTTTGCTATTGTGAGGCGTATAATTGACCCAAGCTCTTCATTTATCCTCCCGGTGAGATAGTTTCTTGCCTACTTGTTCTTATCAATCCAATTCTTTTCCCGTGAGTGGCAGGGTTTTCACCTCATAATTTGAGATGTATTCCTTAAGACCATATCAAGCTTATTATTTTTCGATGTGGGTTTTCACAACAACTCCGTTCAACCTTTCTCCTAAAGATGCCTTTTCAAGCTTTTTTGTAGCAGAAGTTGGCATTGTCTTCCATATTCGTTTGTCTCAATTATCTTTATTCTATTCTTTCTCCTGGAGGTCTACTGATGTTGCTCTTCTCAACCCATCATCTCGTTTGCCTAAGATCATGTTCTTTTCATGATTGTCCATTTAACCGGAGTGTCGTGCCCTCTTTTCAAGTTCTATCACCTTATCAAGTTCTTATTCAATTACTTTATTTTCAACCGGAGTGCTGCCCGAATTTGGTCTTCCTTGATCCCCTTCCTTAACCGCAGTGTTTTCTATATATATCTTCCCTTCAACCTCAAGGTTTTCGCAATGTTCTTTGTCCCTCTTTTCTAATGGTGTGCTTTCAACTTCGCTCTTTCTCGTTGCATTCTTTCTTTCAATTTGTTCAACCTCTCAAGGTTCGTGGTTTCACTCGTTTGTCAAAGAAGCAACTTAGTTTTACCTCTTCTCTTTCTCTTCCGTTTTCCCTCCGGTGCCATTCTAGATATCGGGACGAGATCCTCTCGTAGTGGTGGAGTGTTGTAACGCCCCGAGACCGATGTGCCAGGTGTCGTGCAGTTATTCGATGTTGTTGCCTTGTCATTCGCTTGCGTGTTGCATCTTGTCATATCATCATGTGCATTGCATCATCATGTTTTCAAAACTTGCATCTGTCCCGGCCTCCTCGTTCTCTTCGTTGTCCGTTCTGAGCCCAGACACACTTGCACGCGCCTGCGGCATGTTCGAAATATTTTTTTTATAAGTGGCCGGAAAATGTTCTCAGAATGGGATGAGCATTGACGTGTGGTCTTATTATAGTGTAGATAGACCGCCTGTCAAATTTCATCGCATTCGGAGTTCGTTTGACGCCCCAACGATTAACTATAGCGGCAGTATAGCCGGTCAAACGTCGGACGTTTTCGGTCTTCGGAAATAGTTGTCGGGTTGCTTTCCCCCTCTCTCTTCTCAGCCCACTACCTACGGCCAGGTCCAACCTAACCTCTCTCGTCAGCCCGCGGCCCTCCTCACGCGCGCGTCCGAAAATTGTCCCGGACCCGACCCGAGCAGTCGTCACCGTCGTGTCCGGATCATCCCCAAACATCTACAAAACGTCTCCGTTTTCTTAATTGGGCTTCCTAACCTATTTATCCGAGACCGTCTGATTTTGATCGGAGGGTCCAAACCTAATTCGATTGTCCCTATATATATAGTCCACCACCTACCCAATCAAGCCAACCCTAAAATCTAGGGGATTTCTCCCTGCCACCGCCGCCGCACTATCTCCCACCTCGGGATCTCTCTAAGTCCAAAAATCCCTCCTTGATTTTTCCAACCGGACCAACCACCGCTCCAGCTCGTTGTCAACACCGGACGAACCCGCAGCCAACCAGAGCCCAAATCCCGATTGGATCGAGCCCTTCCGCCTCCCTCCGCGCCATCCAGGTGATGCCCGAGCCAGAGCTCGTCCGTGAGCAGAGCCGCCGTCGCCCGTCCGGCGCATCCTGGCGACTTGCCGGACCAAGGCCCCATTGCCTTGATCCTCCTCGTCTCCCTACATCTCCTTTTCTGTTCGTCCTCTGTTTTCTCATCCTCGTCGTTTTCTTCTCAAGATCAACGCTCGCCCGCCTCCATGCTCGTTTTGGTTCGGGAGAGGAGCTCCTGACCATGCCTTCCCACGTTGTCGCCTGCTCGCCGGAGCACCGTCGCCGGTGACCACCTTCAGCAAGGCCCCGAGCCCCTGCCTCTCCTTTCTTCTTCGCCGAAGCCCTCTCTCTCTTTCCCTCACGATCTCTCTTTCTCTCTGTTGTCTTCGCAGCATCGCCATGGATGGCCCCCGCACACCCGCCAGGTCGATCCCTCTCGGGACTTCGCTGTTGTTCCTCCCGCCGGAGAGCACCACCAGCAGCGCCCCCGCCATGGATCTCCGGCCGTCGTGCCCGCCTGGATTGCCCCTGCTTCGCCTTTCGCTACGGGAAGCACGAACCAGTGCTCAGCCACCGCAAGCGACGACATCGCAAGCCCACTTCGCCCGTTGACCGCACCCGGCTCTGCGTCGACCCGATCCAGCAAGAGAGCCGGCCCACCGCTCCTTCCAACCCGGGCCGAAGCCCACTGGGTGAGGCCACCCCCCCCTAAGCGCCTTTTTTTAAATTCCTGTTGGTTGGGCCATGCAACTTGTTGCTGGCCCAGTTTCGGCCCGCGTATGTTTTTTTAGCGTCTGTGATTTGTCTATCTTTTTCAGAGGAGAGCATTTTTGCAGGAAAGCACTTGTGGATCATGCATATAATAACTCACTAACCGTGCATCGGTTTAAAATGATTTATATATGAAACTTGCTCAGAATTTTGTCTAGTTTAATAATATGTCACTTTCATCCATGTTCAAAATGTCTAAAATGATGTTTGGTTAAATTTACTCCTACGCTATGTTAAAATGATTTAATTCATAACTAAATAACCGTAGCTCCAAATTTAACAAACTTTATATGTAATTGGGGTAGAATTTTGCCTAGTTTAACATGGTGGCTTTACTTTGCATGTTTAATAACTCTAAAATTGTGTTTAGGGCAGATCAGCACCAAATCTAATATATGCACATGGGGATTTACCGGAATTGTTGTTCGTTGTTCCCGGCCTCATTTAAACTTGACTAGATGGGTAGTTTTTCATTTGCTTCACTCTCTTGCCATGTTTAACAACATTTAATATTGTTGGGTACATAAACAAGATCGAACTAAATAATTGATGTGGTGCTCCGTCAATATGCAACTCGTTGCATATTGAGCTCCACTTAAGTTGTAGTGTTGTTTGTGCATTTTGCCATGTCATGCATATTTAAACCGGACATGCATCATACTTGTTTGCGCACCATGCCATGTTCATGTGTTGGTTGTTTGACTATGTTGTGTGCTTCTTTTCCGGTGATTGCTTCTTCGGGTTGGTTCCGATAACGTCGTGTTGTGAGGATTCGTTCATCTACGTCCGTTTGTCTTCTTCATGGACTCGTTCTTCTTCCTTGCGGGATCTCAGGCAAGATGATCATACCCTCGAAATCACTACTATCTTTGCTATGCTAGTTTGCTCGCTCTTTTTGCTATGCCAATGCTACGATGCCTACCTTTTGCTTGTCAGCCTCCCAAATTGCCATGTCAAACCTCTAACCCACCATGTCCTAGCAAACCGTTGATTGGCTATGTTACCGCTTTGCTCAGCCCCTCTTATAGTGTTACTAGTTGCAGGTGAAGATTGGAGGCCGTTCCTTGTTGGAACATTTATTTACTTGTTGGGATATCACTATATATCTTATTTAATTAATGCATCTATATACTTGGTAAAGGGTGGAAGGCTCGGCCTTATGCCTGGTGTTTTGTTCCACTCTTGCCGCCCTAGTTTCCGTCATATCGGTGTTATGTTCCCGGATTTTGCGTTCCTTACGCGGTTGGGTAATGATGGGAACCCCTCGACAGTTCGCCTTAAGTAAAGCTCCTCCAGCAATGCCCAACATTGGTTTTACCATTCGCCGCCTAGCCTTTTCTTTTCCCTTGGGGGTCGCGCGCCCAAGGGTCGTCATTATTTTTAACCCCCCCGGGCCAGTGCTCCTCTGAGTGTTGGTCCGAACTGAGCTGCCTGCGGGGCCACCTCGGGGAAACTTGAGGGTTGGTTTTACTCGTAGCTAGTCTCATCTGAGTGTGCCCTGAGAAAGAGATATCTGCAGCTCCTATCGGGATTTGTCGGCACATTCGGGCGGTGTTGCTGGTTTAGTTTTACCCTGTCGAAATGTCTTGTTGTACTGGGATACCGAGTCTGATCGGAATGTCTCGGGAGGAGGTCTATTCCTTCATTGACCGTGAGAGCTTGTGATGGGCTAAGTTGGGACACCCCTGCAGGGATTTAAACTTTCGAAAGTCGTGCCCGCGGTTATGGGCGGATGGGAATTTGTTAACGTCCGGTTGTAGAAAACCTGAACTTGACCTTATTTAAAATGAATCGACCGCGTGTGTAACCGTGATGGTCTCTTTCCGGCGGAGTCCGGGAAGTGAACACGGTTGTTGGAGTTATGCTTGACGTAGGTTGCTATAGGATCACTTCTTGATCATAGATTTCTCGATCGTGCTTTGCCTTCTCTTCTCGCTCTCATTTGCGTATATTAGCCACCATATATGCTAGTCGCTTGCTGCAGCTCCACCTCATACTTTTACCTTTCCCTTAAGCTTAAATAGTTTTGATCGTGAGGGTGCGAGATTGCTGAGTACCCGTGGCTCACAGATACTTCCAAAACCAGCTTGCAGGTGCCGATGAGTCCGTGCAGATGGCGCAACCAAGCTCAGGAGGAGCTCGATGAAGATCTTGTCCTTTGTGTGTTTCTTTCTTGTTGTTCAGTAGTGGAGCCCAGTTGGGGTCGATCGGGGACCTTTGTCGCTTTTGGGGTTCTTCTTTTTTTTTGGTTCTGTAGTCGGACCTTGATTGTATTTGAATGATGTAATGCTTTATTCATGTAATTGTGTGAGGTGGCGATTGTAAGCCAACTATGTATCTCTTTCCCTTATGTATTACATGGGTTGTGTGAAGATTACCTCACTTGCGACATTGCTTTCAATGCAGTTATGCCTCTAAGTCATGCTTCGACACGTGGGAGATATAGCCGCATCGAGGGCGTTACACCTATGAAGACACATTTCCCCGATTTGGGTTCGAGCTTATCAGGTTGAAGTTTTTTCACATAAGCATCACAGCCCCAAACTTTAAGAAATGACAACTTTGGTTTCTTGCCAAACCACAGTTCATAAGGCGTCGTCTCAATGGATTTTTATGGTGCCCTATTTAACGTGAATGTAGCCGTCTCTAAAGCATAACCCCAAAATAATAACGATAAATCAGTAAGAGACATCATAGATCGCACCATATCAAGTAAAGTACGATTACGATGTTCGGACACACCATTACATTGTGGTGTTCCGGGTGGCAGTGAGTTGCGAAACTATTCCACATTGTTTCAAATGTACACCAAACTCGTAACTCAAATATTCTCCTCCACGATCAGATCGTAGGAATTTTATTTTCTTGTTACGATGATTTTCAACTTCACTCTGAAATTCTTTGAACTTTTCAAACGTTTCAGACTTATGTTTCATTAAGTAGATATACCCAGATCTGTTTAAGTCATCTGTGAAGGTGAGAAAATAACGATATCCGCCACGAGCCTCAACATTCATCAGACCAGATACATCTGTATGTATGATTTCCAACAAATCTGTTGCTCTCTCCATAGTACCGGAGGACGGTGTTTTTGTCATCTTACCCATAAGGCACGGTTCGCAAGTACCAAGTGATTCATAATCAAGTGGTTCCAAAAGTCCATCAGTATGGAGTTTCTTCATGCGCTTTACACCGATATGACCCAAACGGCAGTGCCACAAATAAGTTGCACTATCATTATCAACTCTGCATCTTTTGGCTTCAACATTATGAATATGTGTGTCACTACTATCGAGATTTAATAAGAATAGACCACTCTTTAAGGGTGCATGACCATAAAAGATATTACTCATATAAATAGAACAACCATTATTCTCTGATTTAAATGAATAACCATCTCGCATCAAACAAGATCCAGATATAATGTTCATGCTTAATGCTGGCACCAAATAACAATTATTTAGGTCTAATACTAATCCCGAAGGTAGATGTAGAGGTAGCATGCCGACCGCGATCACATCGACTTTGGAACCATTTCCCACGCGCATCGTCACCTCGTCCTTAGCCAATCTTCGCTTAATCCGTAGTCCCTGTTTCGAGTTGCAAATGTTAGCAACAGAACCAGTATCAAATACCCAGGTGCTACTGCGAGCATTAGTAAGGTACACATCAATAACATGTATATCACATATACCTTTGTTCACCTTGCCATCCTTCTTATCCGCCAAATACTTGGGGCAGTTCCGCTTCCAGTGACCAGTCTGCTTGCAGTAGAAGCACTCAGTATTAGGCTTAGGTCCAGGTTTGGGTTTCTTCTCTTGAGTAGCAACTTGCTTGCTGTTCTTTTTGAAGTTCCCCTTCTTCTTTCCTTTGCCCTTTTATCTTGAAACTAGTGGTCTTGTTGACCATCAACACTTGATTCTCCTTCTTGATTTCTACCTCCGCAGCTTTCAGCATTGCGAAGAGCTCAGGAATAGTCTTATTCATCCCTTGCATATTATAGTTCATCATGAAGCTCTTGTAGCTTGGTGGCAGTGATTGGAGAATTCTGTCAATGACACAATCTTCTGGAAGATTAACTCCCAATTGAATCAAGTGATTATTATACCCAGACATTTTGAGTATATGCTCACTGACAGAACTGTTCTCTTCCATCTTGCAGCTATAGAACTTATTGGAGACTTCTTATCTCTCAATCCGGGCATTTGCTTGAAATATTAACTTCAACTCCTGGAACATCTCATATGCTCCATGACGTTCAAAACGTCGTTGAAGTCCCGATTCTAAGCCGTAAAGCATGGCACAGTGAACTATCGAGTAGTCATCAGCTTTGCTCTGCTAGACGTTCATAACATCTGGTGTTGCTCCAGCAGCAGGCCTGGCACCCAGCGGTGCTTCCAGGACGTAATTCTTCTGTGCAGCAATGAGGATAATCCTCAAGTTACGGACCCAGTCCGTGTAATTGCTACCATCATCTTTCAACTTTGCTTTCTCAAGGAACGCATTAAAATTCAACGGAACAACAGCACGGGCCATCTATCTACAATCAAACATAAACAAGCAAGATACTATCAGGTACTAAGTTCATGATAAATTTAAGGTTCAATTAATCATATTACTAAAGAACTCCCACTTAGATAGACATCCCTCTAATCCTCTAAGTGATTACGTGATCCAAATCAACTAAACCATGTCCGATCATCACGTGAGATGGAGTAGTTTCATTGGTGAACATCACTATGTTGATCATATCTACTATATGATTCACGCTCGACCTTTCGGTCTCCGTGTTCCGAGGCCATATCTGTATATGCTTGGCTCGTCAAGTATAACCTGAGTATTCCGCGTGTGCAACTGTTTTGCACCCGTTGTATTTGAACGTAGAGCCTATCACACCCGATCATCACGTGGTGTCTCAGCACGAAGAACTTTCGCAACGGTGCATACTCAGGGAGAACACTTCTTGATAATTAGTGAGAGATCATCTTAAAATGCTACCGTCAATCAAAGCAAGATAAGATGCATAAAAGATAAACATCACATGCAATCAATATAAGTGATATGATATGGCCATCATCATCTTGTGCTTGTGATCTCCATCTTCGAAGCACCGTCATGATCACCATCGTCACCGGCGCGACACCTTGATCACCATCGTAGCATCGTTGTCGTCTCGCCAATCTTATGCTTCCACGACTATCGCTACCGCTTAGTGATAAAGTAAAGCATTACAGCGCAATTGCATTGCATACAATAAAGCGACAACCATATGGCTCCTGCCAGTTGCCGATAACTCGGTTACAAAACATGATCATCTCATACAATAAAATTTAGCATCATGTCTTGACCATATCACATCACAACATGCCCTGCAAAAACAAGTTAGACGTCCTCTACTTTGTTGTTGCAAGTTTTACGTGGCTGCTACGGGCTTAAGCAAGAACCAATCTTACCTACGCATCAAAACCACAACGATAGTTTGTCAAGTTGGTGCTGTTTTAACCTTCGCAAGGACCGGGCATAGCCACACTCGGTTCAACTAAAGTTGGAGAAACTGACACCCGCTAGCCACCTTTGTGCAAAGCACGTCGGGAGAACCGGTCTCGCGTAAGCGTACGCGTAATGTCGGTCCGGGCCACTTCGTCCAACAATACCGCCGAACCAAAGTATGACATGCTGGTAAGCAGTATGACTTATATCGCCCACAACTCACTTGTGTTCTACTCGTGCATATAACATCAACACATAAAACCTAGGCTCGGATGCCACTGTTGGGGAACGTAGTAATTTCAAAATTTTCCTACGCACACGCAAGATCATGGTGATGCATAGCAACGAGAGGGGAGAGTGTGATCTACGTACCCTTGTAGACCGACAGCGGAAGCGTTAGCACAATGCGGTTGATGTAGTCGTACGTCTTCACGGCCCAACCGATCAAGCACTGAAACTACGGCACCTCCAAGTTTTAGCACACGTTCAGCTCGATGACGATCCCCAGACTCCGATCCAGCAAAGTGTCGGGGAAGAGTTCCGTCAGCACGATAGCGTGGTGACGATCTTGATGTTCTACCATCGCAGGGCTTCGCCTAAGCACCGCTACAATATTATCGAGGATTATGGTGGAAGGGGGCACCGCATACGGCTAAGAAAACGATCACGTGGATCAACTTGTGTGTCTAGTGGTGCCCCTGCCCCCGTATATAAAGGAGCAAGGGGAGGAGGCCGGTCGGCCCTATAGGCGCGCCAAGGAGGAGTCCTCCTCCTAGTAGGAGTAGGACTCCTACTAGGAGGGGGAAGGAAGTGGGGAGGGAGAAGGAAAGGAGGGCGCCCCCCCTCTCCTAGTCCAATTCGGACCAGGGGGGAGGAGGTGCGCGGCCCATCCTGGCTGCCCTTCTCTTTCTCCACTAAGGCCCATATGGCCCATTACTTCTCCCGGGGGGGTTCCAGTAACCCTCCGGTACTCTGGTTTTCTCCGAAATCACCCGGAACACTTTCGGTATCCGAATATAGCCGTCCAATATATCAATCTTTATGTCTCGACCATTTCGAGACTCCTCGTTATGTCCGTGATCACATCCGGGACTCCGAACTAACTTCGGTACATCAAAAACTCATAAACTCATATAACTGTCATCGAAACCTTAAGCGTGCAGACCCTACGGGTTCGAGAACAATGTAGACATGACCAAGACATGTCGCCGGTCAATAACCAATAGCGGAACCTGGATGCTCATATTGGCTCCCACATATTCTACGAAGATCTTTATCAGTCAGACAGCATAACAACATACGTTGTTCCCCTTGTCATCGGTATGTTACTTGCCTGAGATTCGATCGTCGGTATCTCAATACCTAGTTCAATCTCATTACCGGCAAGTCTCTTTACTCGTTATGTAATACATTATCTCGCAACTAACTCATTAGTTGCAATGCTTGCAAGGCTTGTGTGATGTGCATTACCGAGAGGGCCCAGAGATACCTCTCCGATAATCGGAGTGACAAATCCTAATCTCGAAATACGCCAACCCAACATTTACCTTTGGAGACACCAGTAGAGCTCCTTTATAATCACCCAGTTATGTTGTGACGTTTGGTAGCACACAAAGTGTTCCTCTGGCAAACGGGAGTTGCATAATCTCATAGTCATAGGAACATGTATAAGTCATGAAGAAAGCAATAGCAACATACTAAACGATCGGGTGCTAAGCTAATGGAATGGGTCATGTCAATCACATCATTCTCCTAATAATGTGATCCCGTTAATCAAATGACAACACATGTCTATGGTTAGGAAACATAACCATCTTTGATTAACGAGCTAGTCAAGTAGAGGCATACTAGTGACGTTTAGTCTGTCTATGTATTCACACAAGTATTATGTTTTCGGATAATACAATTCTAGCATGAATAATAAACATTTATCATGATATAAGGAAATAAAATAATAACATTATTATTGCCTCTAGGGCATATTTCCTTCAAATACATGGACAAACAGAGTGTCACTAGTATGCCTCTACTTGACTAGCTCGTTAATCAAAAGATGGTTAAGTTTCCTAACCATAGACATGAGTTGTCATTTGATGAACGGGATCACATCATTAGAGAATGATGTGATTGACTTGATCCATCCGTTAGCTTAGCACTATGATCGTTTAGTTTATTGCTATTGCTTTCTTCATAACTTATACATGTTCCTATGATTATGAGATTATGCAACTCCTGAATATCAGAGGAACACTTAGTGTGCTATCAAATGTCACAATGTAACTGGGTGACTATGAAGATGCTCTACAGGTGTCTCCGATGGTGTTTGTTGAGTTGGCATAGATCGAGATTAGGAGTTGTCACTCGACGTATCGGAGAGGTATCTCTGGGCCCTCTCGGTAATGCACATCACTATAAGCCTTGCAAGCAATGTGACTAATGAGTTAGTTGTAGGATGATGCATTACAGAACAAGTAAAGAGACTTGCCGGTAACGAGATTGAACTAGGTATTGAGATACCGACGATCGAATCTCGGGCAAGTAACATACCGATGACAAAGGGAACAACGTATTTTGTTATGCGATTTGACAGATAAAGATCTTCGTAGAATATGTAGGAACCAATATGAGCATCTAGGTTTCGCTATTGGTTATTGACCGGAGATGAGTCTCGGTCATGTCTACATAGTTCTCGAACCCGTAGGGTCCGCATGCTTAACGGTTGATGATGATCTGTATTATGAGTTTATGTGTTTTGATGTACCGAAGGTAGTTCAGAGCCCCGGATGTGATCACGGACATGACGAGGAATCTCGAAATGGTCGACACATGAAGATTGATATATTGGAAGGTTAGGTTTGGACACCGGAATGGTTTCGGATGAGTTCAGGCATTTACCGGAGTACCGGGAGGTTACCGGAACCCCCCGGGGGCTTAATGGGCCTACATCGGCTTTAGTGGAAGAGAGAGGAGAAGGCCAAGAGGAGGGGCGCCCCCGAAGCCCAATCCGAATTGGGAGGGGGCTGGCCCCCCTTTCCTTCCTCCCATCTCTCCCTTCCTCCCCCCTCCTAGTAGGACTAGGAAAGGGGGGAACCTACTCCTAGTAGGAGTAGGATTCCCCCCTTGGGGCGCGCCCAAGGTGGTCGGCCAGCCCCCTCCTCCACCCCTTTATATATGGGGGAGGGGGCACCCCATAGATACACAAGTGGAGTGTTTAGTCGTGTGCGGTACCCCCCCCCCATCCACAGAATTCCACCTCAGTCATATCATTGTAGTGCTTAGGCGAAGCCCTGCGTCGGTAACTTCATCATCACCGTCATCACGTCATTGTGCTGACAAAACTCTCACTCGGCCTCAACTGGATCAAGAGTACGAGGGACGTCACCGAGCTGAACGTGTGCAGATCACGGAGGTGCCATGCGTTCAGTACTTGATCGGTTGGATCGCGAAGACGTTCGACTGCATCAACTGCGTTTCATAATACTACGTTCCTATGCATCTCCTAGATAAATCTTGCGTGATCGTAGGATTTTTTTATACTACGTTCCCCAATAGTGGGCATCCGAGCCAGGTCTATGCGTAGATGTTATATCCATGAGTAGAACACAAAGGAGTTGTGGGTGTGGGTATATACATATTGCTTGCCGTCACTAGTTGATTCTTGATTCAGCGGTATTGTTGGATGAAGCGGCTCAGACAGACATTACGCATACACTTACGCGAGACTGGTTCTATCGACGTGCTTCGCACATAGGTGGCTAGTCGGTGTCTGTTTCTCCAACTTTAGTTGAATCAGTTTCAATGAATAGTGTTCTTTCTGAAGATCAGAAAGCAATCACTATACTACATTGTGGTTTTGATGCGTAGGTAAGAACGGTTCTTGCTAGAAGCCCGTAGCAGCCACGTAAAACTTGCAACAACAAAGTAGAGGACGTCTAACTTGTTTTTGCAGGGCATGCTGTGATGTGATATGGTCAAGACGTGATTATATAAATTGTTGTATGAGATGATCATGTTTTTTAACACTGTTATCGGCAACTGGCAGGAGCCATATGGTTGTTGCTTTATTGTATGAAATGCAATCGCCATGTAATTGCTTTACTTTATTACTAAGCGGTAGCGATAGTCGTAGAAGCAATAGTTGGTGAGACGACAATGATGCTTCGATGGATATCAAGGTGTCAAGCCGGTGATGATGGTGATCATGACGGTGCTTTGGAGATGGAGATCAAAAGGCACAAGATGATGATGGCCATATCATATCACTTATTTGATTGCATGTGATTTTTATCCTCTATGCATCTTATTTTGCTTAGTATGGCGGTAGCATTATAAGATGATCTCTCACTAAATTTCAAGGTATAAGTGTTCTCCCTGAGTATGCACCATTGCGACAGTTCGTCGTGCTGAGACACCACGTGATGATCGGGTGTGGTTAGCTCTACGTTCACATACAACGGGTGCAAGCCAGTTTTGCACACGCGGAATACTCGGGTTATACTTGACGAGCCTAGCATATGCAGATATGGCCCCGGAACACTGAGACCGAAAGGTCGAGCGTGAATCATATAGTAGATATGATCAACATAGTGATGTTCACCATTGAAAACTACTCCACCTCACATGATGATCGGACATGGTTTAGTTGATATGGATCACGTGATCACTTCGATGATTAGAGGGATGTCTATCTAAGTGGGAGTTCTTAAATAATATGATTAATTGAACTTTAATTTATCATGAACTTAGTACCTGATAGTATTTTGCATTGTCTATGTTGTTGTAGATAGATGGCCCGTGCTGTTGTCCATTGAATTTTAATGCGTTCCTAGAGAAAGCTAAGTTGAAAGATGATGGTAGCAATTACACGGACTGGGTCCGTAACTTGAGGATTATCCTCATTGCTGCACAGAAGAATTACGTCCTGGAAGCACCGCTAGGTGCCAAACCCGCTGCAGGAGCAACACAGATGTTATGAACACCTCTGGCAGAGCAAAGTTCTGATGACTACTCGATAGTTCAGTGTGCCATGCTTTACGGCTTAGAACGGGACTTCAACGACGTTTTGAACGTCATGGAGCATATGAGATGTTCCAGGAGTTGAAGTTAATATTTCAAGAAAATGCCCGGATTGAGAGATATGAAGTCTCCAATAAGTTCTATAGCTGCAAAATGGAGGAGAATAGTTCTGTCAGTGAACATATACTCAGAATGTCTGGGTACCACAACCACTTGACTCAGCTGGGAGTTAATCTTCCTGATGATAGTGTCATTGACAGAGTTCTTCAATCACTGCCACCAAGCTACAAGAGCTTCGTGATGAACTATAATATGCAAGGGATGGATAAGACAATTCCCGAGCTCTTCGCAATGCTAAAGGCTGCGGAGGTAGAAATCAAGAAGGAGCATCAAGTGTTGATGGTCAACAAGACCACCAGTTTCAAGAAAGAGGCAAAGGGAAGAAGGGGAACTTCAAGAAGAACGGCAAGCAAGTTTGCTGCTCAAGTGAAGAAGCCCAAGTCTGGACCTGAGACTGAGTGCTTATACTGCAAAGGGACTGGTCATTGGAAGAGGAACTGCCCCAAGTATTTGGCGGATAAGAAGGATGGCAAAGTGAAAGGTATATGTGATATACATGTTATTGATGTGTACCTTACAAATGCTCGCAGTAGCACCTGGGTATTTGATACTGGTTCTATTGCTAATATTTGCAACTCGAAACAGGGGCTACGGATTAAGCGAAGATTGGCTAAGGACAAGGTGACGATGCGCGTGGGAAATGGTTCCAAAGTCGATGTGATCGCCGTCAGCACGCTACATCTACATCTACCTTCGGGATTAGTTTTAGACCTGAATAGTTTTTATTTGGTGCCAGCGTTAAGCATGAACATTATATCTGGATCTTGTTTGATGCGAGACAGTTATTCATTTAAATCGGAGAATAATGGTTGTTCTATTTATATGAGTAATATCTTTTATGGTCATGCACCCTTGATGAGTGGTCTATTTTTACTAAATCTTGATAGTAGCGATACACATATTCATAGTATTGAATCCAAAAGATATAAGTTTAATAATGATAGTGCAACTTACTTGTGGCACTGCCGTTTGGGTCATATTGGTGTAAAGCGCATGAAGAAACTCCATGCTGATGGACTTTTGGAATCACTTGATTATGAATCACTTGATACTTGTGAACCATGCCTCATGGGCAAGATGACTAAGACTCCGTTCTCGGAACAATGGAACGAGCAACAGAATTATTGGAAATAATACATACTGATGTATGTGGTCTGGTGAGTGTTGATGCTCATGGCGGGGATCATTATTTTCTGACCTTCACAGATGATTTGAGCAGATATGGGTATATCTACTTGATGAAACATAAGTCTAAAACATTTGAAAAGTTCAAAGAATTTCAGAGTGAAGTGGAAAATCATCGTAACAAGAAAATAAAGTTTCTACGATCTGGGAGGAGAATATTTGAGTTACGAGTTTGGTCTTCATTTGAAACAATGCGGAATAGTTTCGCAACTCACGCCACCTGGAACACCACAGTGTAATGGTGTGTCTAAACATCGTAACCACAATTTATTAGATATAGTGGGATCTATGATGTCTCTTACTGATTTATCGCTACCATTTTGGGGTTATGCTTTAGAGACGGCTGCATTCACGTTAAATAGGGCACCATTGAAATCCGTTGAGACAACACCTTATGAACTGTGGTTTGGCAAGAAACCCAAGTTGTCGTTTCTTAAAGTTTGGGGCTGCGATGCTTATGTGAAAAAGCTTCAACCTGGTAAGCTCGAACCCAAATCAGAGAAATGTGTCTTCACAGGATACCCAAAAAAGACTGTTGGGTACACCTTCTATTACAGATCCGAAGGCAAGATATTCGTTGCTAAGAATGGATCCTTTCTAGAGAAGGAGTTTCTCTCGAAAGAAGTGAGTGGGAGGAAAGTAGAACTTGATGAGGTAATTGTACATGCTCCCTTATTGGAAAGTAGTTCATCACAGAAATCAGTTCACTACACCAATTAGTGAGGAAGCTAATATTGATTATCATGAAACTTGTGATCAAGTTACTACCGAACCTCATAGGTCAACCAGAGTAAGATCCACACCAGAGTGGTACAGTAATCTTGTTCTAGAAGTCATGTTACTTGACCATGACGAACCTGCGAACTATGAGGAAGCGATGATGAGCCCAGATTCCGTGAAATCGCTTGAGGCCATGAAATCTAAGATGGGATCCATGTATGAGAACAAAGTGTGGACTTTGGTTGAGTTGCCCAATGATCGGCAAGCCATAGAGAATAAATGGATCTTCAAGAAGAAGACTGACGCTGATGGTAATATGACTGTCTACAAAGCCTGACTTGTTGCAAAAGGTTTTCGGCAAGTTCAAGGAGTTGACTACGATGAGACCTTCTCACCGTAGCGATGCTTTAGTCCGTCTGAATCATGTTAGCAATTTCCGCATTTTATGATTATGAAATTTGGCAAATGGATGTCAAAACTGCATTCCTTAATGGATATCTTAAAGAAGAGTTGTATATGATGCAACCAGAAGGTTTTATCAATCCAAAAGGTGCTAACAAAGTGTGCAAGATCCAGCGATCCGTTTATGGACTGGTGCAAGCCTCTCGAAGTTCGAATATACGCTTTGATAGTGTGATCAAAGCATATGGATTTATACAGACTATTGGAGAAGCCTATATTTACAAGAAAGTTAGTGGGAGCTCTCTAGCATTTCTGATATTATATGTGGATGACATATTGTTGATCGGAAATGATACTAAATTTCTGAATAACATAAAAGGTTACTTGAATAAGAATTCTTCAATGAAAGAACTAGGTGAAGCTGCTTATATATTGGGCATCAAGATCTATAGAGATAGATCAAGACGCTTAATTGGACATTCACAAAGCACATACCTTGATAAAGTTTTGAAGAAGTTCAAAATGGATCAAGCAAAGAAAGAGTTCTTTCCTGTGTTACAAGGTGTGAAGTTGAGTCAGACTCAATCCCTGACCACTGCAGAAGATAGAGAGAAAATGAAGGTCATTCCCTATGCTTCAGCCATAGGTTCTATCATGTATGCAATGCTGTGTACCAGACCTGATGTGTGCCTTGCTATTAGTTTAGCAGGGAGGTACCAAAGTAATCCAGGAGTGGATCACTGGACAGCGGTCAAGAACATCCTAAAATACCTCAAAAGGACAAAGGATATGTTTCTTGTTTATGGAGGTGACAAAGTCCTCGTCGTAAATGGTTACGTCGATGCAAGCTTTGACACTGATCCGGATGACTCTAAGTCACAAACCGGATACGTATTTTGATTGAATGGTGGAGCTGTCAGTTGGTGTAGTTCCAAGCAGAGCATCGTGGCAGGATCTACGTGTGAAGCGGAGTACATAGCTGCTTCGGAAGCAGCAAATGAAGGAGTTCATATCCGATCTAGGTGTCATACCTAGTGCATTGGGTTGAATGAAAATCTTTTGTGACAATACTGGTGCAATTGCCTTGGCAAAGGAATCCATATTTCACAAGAGAACCAAGCACATGAAGAGATGCTTCAATTCCATCCGCGACCAAGTCAGGGAGGGAGACATAGAGATTTGCAAGATACATAAGGATCTGAATGTTGTAGACCCGTTCACTACTGCAGGATGGTCCAAACGCGACACTACGATCAGATACCCTTCGAAGAAACTGTGTGCGATGCCACAATCGCAAACGGTGGTGTAGAAGAACCATCAAAAAAGGTGCAAAACATTTGTGATGGCGGAGCTATCAAACACGGTTTAGATTTTAGTTGCGTGTGCGATGCAGGGCATACGGTTCAGCTCAATAAACTATTTGCGATGAGGAGGAACAAAAGAAACGGGCAGCCTGATGAAGGCGTGTGTGATATAGAGCATACGGTTCACTCGGATGAACTGTTTGTGATTAGGCAACACAAAAGAAACGGTCAACCAGATCAAGGTGTGTGTTATACGCGGCAAACAGGCCCGTAATCAGAAATGTGTGCGAAGACCAATAATAACACAAATGATTGCTGCTAATAAGCCGTGTGATTTGCTGTCTACAGTAGAATAAAATGTATATATATAACTGAAATAAACATCCAATTACATAAGTGACTATACATATCATTCGCACACACCTCAATAAACAATTGCATGCATTCTAAAATAGTAGAAATGATCATCTAGTCATCTACTTCTTGTGACTCTCCTGCCACTGCTATGTGGCTTGATCCCTCGTCTGGGTTAGGAAGAAGACAGTTCCTCATGACAACGATCCGCATGTACATCTCGTAGCTTGTGTACACGTCCATGGCCGCGTACTTGACATGTTGTTCATCTAGTCTCTTATGCCACACACTATGCCAGGCGTTCCTGTCCTTATTGCTCTCATTCTTCATCTTCATTTAGCAGGGGTCGATGATGGCCGAGGCGAGGTCAACCAGGGAGTTCAGTTTGTTTTTGTCGCTGCCCCAGACCTTGTAGTGGCTTTGGATGTTGACAAGATTCGGGCATTTCAAGTCCGAAACCTTGAGCGCTTTTAGGTCGTTGGTGGTGTCCACCGAAGCGAAACTGTAGCCGGAGCTATTGATAAACCTGGAGAAATGCTCACAAGGCCTTGTGGCAAGGTGGTAGTGGTAGACAAGGACGTCATGTCGCACGCACAACTGGGCGACGGCAACCTTCTGATCGTGCCTGGCACGACCGCTGGTGTACTCGAGGTCGAAGCCGACCACTCGGTACTTGTCCTCGGCAAGGAACTGCTCCATAGTTTCGATGGAGATCTCCACAGAGACCGGATCGTTCGTGTACACCACCGAGAGGGCCTTCCCCCTCACGTGGGTGTCCACTACGTGATGCATGGTGAACTGCCCGCCGTTGTCGTCGTCGGCCGCTAGGAGCGCCATTGGAACCGTTGGATGTCCTCTCTGTATGTGTCCTCGTGGGTGTGCTTATTGTGTCATGTGAGACGAGAGATGAAGGTAAATGGCCGCAGGAATAAAAGGGGGCCGGGCAGCGTGGATCCTCGGCGCGTCCGCATGGCAGTTTTTGCGGCGGATAACTGCATCGCCGCGCCGCGCCCGGCGCAACCGCTTGCACACGAACGTGCGTGATCATGCGCCAGCTCCAAATACTGGCAGCGCGCATGGAGGGACGAGGGCAGAGCACCCAGAGGGACGCGTCAGTAGAGCGCGCACGGCGGGACGGGAGCAAAGCGCGCCGCGGCCGCCTGAACCGCAAGCAACCACACGCATAGAGCAGTTGAACAGGCAGGAAATGGTCGCCTACAAGCCGGTCGATAGTTGCGTTGCTGCGTAGAGAGCAGCCGTGTGATACCACCTTCGTCTAGTCTATAGTCTCCTTTATATTCTGTGCCATACTTTTCCCTCAAATTTAACCAACAAAATGTTAATACATGTTTTAAAAATTATATAATTGGAAACTATGTTCAAATACAAATTCAACTATATAATCTTTGGCGACATGCACTCGTATTTTATTTGTTAAATCATCCTTATAAACCAGGATGGTGGTATAGTAGGTAATTAAATCGCAAATATTTTTTTATTAACCGTATGTGTACGTGGCCTTTCGTCCTCCTCTCGCACGTCTTGTCACCCGCTGCCGCAGACGGCTTATAGCGCAAGCTTGCGCAGCGCGCGGGGGCGTTCTTTTGGCCAAACGGTGGCACCAATGAATCATCGGTGAGCCCGTTCCCACACAACCTCGCAGGTTCCCGCACAAGCTTCCCGCCCGACTCGATGAAATCCCCCAAAATCCCAATGCTTACCGGCCCGCTATATAAACCCTCACGGCCGACGAGTCCTACGTTGCATTTTCCCCTCCCTCCCTATAGCTTATCTCGTTTGCTTCTCCCACAATCTCCAATGGCACCAGTCCGTCGTCGTCGCTCAGCCACTCCGTCGTCATTAGAGGACAGCTCCAGCTGCGAGGCTACACTGCGGCGGCTGCGCAGTCCCCGGCGTAGTGTAGTGTGCGTGGCGTCCCTGTTGGGTGTGCGCGGAACACCCACCACACGCTCCGCCGCCGGTGCCCGTCGGCAGCTGTTGCCGCCCGCCATTGCCGCCACACCACCGTTGAAAGCCAGGGCCATCGCGCGCTCCGCCGTCGCGGCCCGAAGGTGGGAGGTGGCCGTCATGGCCTCTACCCCATTGCCGGCCACTGTGGCCATCACCCGCTCCACCACCGCAACCCAAAGGCAGGAGGTGGTAGTCGTGGCCACCACACCGCCGGGGTAATCACCCGCTCCGCCACCGCCGCCCGAAGGCGGGAGGCGGAGGTGGATGCCCGCACGTGCGTCAGCGACCTTCGTGCTACACCGAGTTCCTGTGGAAGAAGGAGGAGCACCTCGTCGAGCACGCAAAGAGCCTTACCGCCGCCGTGGACGCGGCACATGCCGCCTCAGAGGCGAGGAATCAGGAGATCTACGAGGAGAACCACCGCATTGGGAGGGGTCGTCTGGAGTGGCAAAGGGCGTTCGAGGTGAGCGTCGTTGAAGCTGCAACAGCGGCAGGCACCGTATTGCGGTTGCCCAGCTCGTCGGTAGGCTCCTCCTCCGCCGCCTCTTACTGAGTGCGCTCGGCAGAGGAGAGGCAGCCGGAAGTAGTACAAAGCCCCTCCGCAGTAGTAGTAGTATTTAGGGGCTATTTTGTTCAGTTCATCTGACTATAGATGTGGTGGAACTATATAACGTACTTAAAATTAGCTAGTATATATAGTTGAACTAGCTATTTCAATACGTGGTTGGCAACAATAGGGGAAAAGTTTGGTCGGTTCAGCTGTCGAGCTGAACTATCTGTATAAATTAAGAACGACTGCTTAATCTATGAATGAAATCTATGCTTAATTACTGAATTTTAGTTGCAAAAATTAGATACTGCTAGTGATTTTTAGCTTCATATTTTGACAAATCATAGTGTTACAAGGATTGACAAATCTTACCAAATTGTGTGTACATGGTTGCACACGGGTCATCCAAAACAACCATTTGCGTTGAAGGAATGCACAAATCCTGCGCTGCTCTCACTTTGTGTACGGGTGTTCTATCTAAAACGTTTGCGATCAAGAGTAGCAGAAATCCTACTCGGCACATTTTCATTTGGCTTCCTGGGGAAGTTATCACTTTGCATATGGGTGTTCTAACTAAAATGTTTGCGATTACTGTTTTATATTTAAAAAGTGAATTAAACTGCGGCTTGGGCGCCATTAATGGAGAGGATGCGAGCAAGGCAGGCGTCCATGGAAGTCAAAGGGCTGACTTCCAGTGAGCCTACGCAGCATATAGCTTGCACGCTTCCCGGTGAACCTACGCATTTGAGGACAGCTTGCACGCCTCTCGGTTAGCCTGCACATCAGACGACGCTCGCATGCCTCCCGTTCAGTCAAGGTCAAGCAGCTGTCTGAACGGCACCTCCTACAGCCTTTAAAACCAAGACACATGGCGTCACATGAATGGTTAACAAAACGCACACGGTTTGAATGATACAAATGTTTGAGATATTAAAGTGGCAGCTATTTTATCAAAATGCCTTTGTTGGCTGTCATTATTCGAGTGCGCCTTCTCTCAAAATGGACACGAAAAATACCACAGCATGTCGGGTGCCATTCCATGATAGCATGCCAAGTTTCATGAATTTCAAACGAGTTTTGGATTTACTAGAATTTAAAAACCAAGCATCTCAATGATTTGCCGGCAATCAACGGTGCCCTAGTGTTTGAAATTCATTCCCATTTCTTGCATGGGACCTAAGCATGCACCCAAGGACACAGATTTGATTTTTCAACCAATTTATATGCACTGGAGCATGTGCATGTAGTTCAAATTTGAATTATGAACATAAATGCATTGAAAACTCGGTTAATGCATAAAAATGTCCAAACGAACCTCGAAAAATCACAAACAATCACACAACACTACTGTTGTTCTATGTTAACATGAGAAAAAATTTGAAAGCAATAAGAGGCAATGGATATTGTTTCGTCCCCAAAGGTGGGATGTTCCCTACCGAAAACCATCATGCTTGTTGTGAGAAGCTCCAGTTTGTGAGGAGCATATACCCAAACCTGCCCCAAATGGGGGAAAAAATTTACCACGGCATGTTGATGCCGCTCCATGATAGCATGCCAATTTTCATGAATTTCAGACGGGTTTTGGATTTACTAAAATTTAAAAACCAGGCATCTCAATGTTTTGCCAGCAATCAACGGTGCCCTGGTGTTTGAAATTCATTCCCATTTCTTGCATGGGAGCTAAGCATGAACCCAAGGACACAGATTTGATTTTTCAACCAATTTATATGCACTGGAGCATGTGCATGTAGTTCAAATTTGAATTATGCACATAAATGCATTGAAAACTCAGTTAATGCATAAAAATGTCCAAACGAACCCTCAAAAATCACAAAAAGTCACACAACACTCCGGTAGTTCTATGTTGACACAAGAAAAAATTTGAAAGCAATAAGAGGGAATGGATATCGTTTCGTCCCCAAAGGGGGGACGTTCCTACCGAAAACCATCATGCTTGTTATGAGAAGCTCCGGTTTGTGAGAAGCATATACCCAAACCTGCACAAAATGGGACAAAATTTTTACCACAACATGTTGATGCCGCTCCATGATAGCATGCCAAGTTTCATGAATTTCAGACAGGTTTTGGATTTACTAGAATTTAAAAACGAGGCATCTCAATGTTTCGCCGGCAATCAACGGTGCCCTGGTGTTTGAAATTCATTTCCATTTCTTGCATGGGACCTAAGCATGCACCCAAGGACACATATTTGATTTTTCAACCAATTTATATGCACTGGAGCATGTGCATGTAGTTCAAATTTGAATTATGAACATAAATACATTGAAAACTCAGTTAATGCATAAAAATGTCCAAACGGACCCCGAAAAATCACACAACACTCCTGTTGTTCTATGTTGTCATGAGAAAAAAAATGGAAGCAATAAGAGGCAATCGATATCGTTTCGTCCCCAAAGGTGGGACGTTCCATACCGAAAACCATCATGCTTGTTGTGAGAAGCTCCGGTTTGTGAGAAGCATATACCCAAACCTGCCCCAAATGGGACAAAAAATTACCATGGCATGTTGATGCCGCTCCATGATAGCATGCCAAGTTTCATGAATTTCAGACGGGTTTTGGATTTACTAAAATTTCAAAACCAGGCATGTCAATGTTTTGCCGGCAATCAACGGTGCCCTGGTGTTTGAAATTCATTCCCATTTCTTGCATGGAACCAAAGCATGAACCCAAGGACACATTTGATTTTTCAACCAATTTATATGCACTGGAGCATGTGCATGTAGTTGAAATTTGAATTATGCACATAAATGCATTGAAAACTCAGTTAATGCATAAAAATGTCCAAACGAACCCTCGAAAATCACAAAAAATCACACAACACTCCGGTTGTTCTATGTTGACACAAGAAAAAATTTGAAAGCAATAAGAGGCAATGGATATCGTTTCGTCCCCAAAGGGGGGACGTTCCCTACCGAAAACCATCATGCTTGTTATGAGCAATGTTGGGGATATCGCTTATCGGGAACTTATCGGTCGACCCATGATAAGGGGTAAATCGGCTAGTTTATCGGCATACCGGCCAATTTATCGCCATATCGGTAGATTGATCGGCCGATTTATCTTATCGGTCTGACAGCGGTAAGTGATAAATCGGTCCATTTATCGGCATATCGGAAGATATCTTGAAAAGTGGTTATGAGAAGCTCTGGTTTGTGAGAAGCATATACCCAAACCTGCCCAAAATGGGACAAAAATTTTACCACGGCATGTTGATGCCGCTCAATGATAGCATGCGAAGTTTCATGAATTTCAGACAGGTTTTGGACTTACTACATTTAAAAAATAGGCATCTCAATGTTTTGCCGGCAATCAATGGTGCCCTGGTGTTTGAAATTCATTTCCATTTCTTGCCTGGGACCTAAGCATGCACCCAAGGACACATATTTGATTTTTCAACCTATTTATATGCACTGCAGCATGTGCATGTAGTTCAAATTTGAATTATGAACATAAATGCATTGAAAACTCAGTTAATGCATAAAAATGTCCAAACGAACCCCGAAAAATCACAAAAAATCACACAACACTCATGTTGTTCTATGTTGTCATGAGAAAAAAAATTGGAAGCAGTAAGAGGCAATGGATATCGTTTCGTCCCCAAAGGTGGGACGCTCCCTACCGAAAACCATCATGCTTGTTGTGAGAAGCTCCGGTTTGTTAGAAGCATATACCCAAACCTGCCCCAAATGGGACAAAAAAATACCATGGCATGTTGATGCCGTTCCATGATAGCATGCCAAGTTTCATGAATTTCAGACCAGTTTTGGATTTACTAGAATTTAAAAACCAGGCATCTCAATGTTTTGCCGGCAATC
This sequence comes from Triticum urartu, assembly GCF_003073215.2. Taxonomy (NCBI): domain Eukaryota; kingdom Viridiplantae; phylum Streptophyta; class Magnoliopsida; order Poales; family Poaceae; genus Triticum; species Triticum urartu. Next base: position 464,082,879 of record NC_053026.1, on the reverse strand, counting down.
AACGGTTCCCTAGTGTTTGAAATTCATTCCCATTTCTTGCATGGGACCTTAGCATGCACCCAATGACACAGATTTGATTCTTCAACCAATTTATATGCACTGGAGCATGTGCATGTAGTTCAAATTTGAATTATGCACATAAATTCATTAAAAACTCAGTTAATGCATAAAAATGTCGAAACAAACCCCAAAAAATCACACAACACTCCTGTTGTTCTATGTTGACACGAGAATTTTTTTGGAAGCAATAAGAGGCAATGGATATCGTTTCGTCCCCAAAGGTGGGACGTTCCCTACCAAAAACCATCATGCTTGTTGTGACAAGCTCTTATTTGTGAGAAGCATATACCCAAACATGCCCCAAATGGGAGCCACAGCTTGTTGATGCTGCTCCATGATAGCATGCCAAGTTTCATGAATTTCATATGGGTTTTGGATTTTCTAGAATTTAAAAACTAGGCATCTCAATGTTTTGTCGGCAATCAATGGTGCCCTAGTGTTTGAAATTCATTACCATTTCTTGCATGGGACCTAAGCATGCACCAAAGGACACATATTTGATTTTTCAACCAATTTATATGCACTGGAGCATGTGCATGTAGTTCAAATTTGAATTATGCACATAAATGCATTCAAAACTCCGCTAATGCATAAAAATGTCCAAACGAACCCCGAATAAGCACAAAAAAATCATACACACTCCTGTTGTACTATGTTGCCATGAGAAAAAATTTGAAAGCAATAAGAGGCAATGGATATCGTTTCATCCCCAAAGATGGGACATTCCCTACCGAAAACCATCATGCTTGTTGTGAGAAGCTCCGGTTTGTGAGGAGCATATACCCAAACATGCCCCAAATGGGACAAAAAAATTACCACGGCATGTTGATGCCGCTCGATGATAGCATGCCAAGTTTCATGAATTTCAGACGGGTTTTGTATTTACTAAAATTTAAAAACCAGGGATCTCAATGTTTTGCCAGCAATCAACGGTGCCCTAGTGTTTGACATTCATTCCTATTTCTTGCATGGGACCTAAGCATGAACCCAAGGACACAGATTTGATTTTTCAACCAATTTATATGCACTGGAGCATGTGCATGTAGTTCAAATTTGAATTATGCACATAAATGCATTCAAAACTCCGCTAATGCATAAAAATGTCCAAACGAACCCCGAATAAGCACAAAAAAATCATACACACTCCTGTTGTACTATGTTGCCATGAGAAAAAATTTGAAAGCAATAAGAGGCAATGGATATCGTTTCATCCCCAAAGATGGGACATTCCCTACCGAAAACCATCATGCTTGTTGTGAGAAGCTCCGGTTTGTGAGGAGCATATACCCAAACATGCCCCAAATGGGACAAAAAAATTACCACGGCATGTTGATGCCGCTCGATGATAGCATGCCAAGTTTCATGAATTTCAGACGGGTTTTGTATTTACTAAAATTTAAAAACCAGGGATCTCAATGTTTTGCCAGCAATCAACGGTGCCCTAGTGTTTGACATTCATTCCTATTTCTTGCATGGGACCTAAGCATGAACCCAAGGACACAGATTTGATTTTTCAACCAATTTATATGCACTGGAGCATGTGCATGTAGTTCAAATTTGAATTATGCACATAAATGCATTGAAAACTTAGTTAATGCATAAAATGTCCAAACGAACCCTCAAAAATCACACAACACTCCGGTTGTTCTATGTTGACATTAGAAAAAATTTGAAAGCAATAAAAGGCAATGGATATCGTTTCGTCCCCAGAGGGGGGACGTTCCCTACCGAAAACCATCATGCTTGTTATGAGAAGCTCCGGTTTGTGGTAAGCATATACCCAAACTTGCCCAAAATGGGACAAAAGTTTTACCACGGCATGTTGATGTCGCTCCATGATAGCATGCCAAGTTTCATGAATTTCAGACGGGTTTTGGATTTACTAGAATTTAAAAACGAGGCATCTCAATGTTTTGCCGGCAATCAACGGTGCCCTGGTGTTTGAAATTCATTTCCATTTCTTGCATGGGACCTAAGCATGCACCCAAGGACACATATTTGATTTTTCAACCAATTTATATGCACTGGAGCATGTGCATGTAGTTCAAATTTGAATTATGCACATAAATGCATTGAAAACTTAGTTAATGCATAAAATGTCCAAACGAACCCTCAAAAATCACACAACACTCCGGTTGTTCTATGTTGACATTAGAAAAAATTTGAAAGCAATAAAAGGCAATGGATATCGTTTCGTCCCCAGAGGGGGGACGTTCCCTACCGAAAACCATCATGCTTGTTATGAGAAGCTCCGGTTTGTGGTAAGCATATACCCAAACTTGCCCAAAATGGGACAAAAGTTTTACCACGGCATGTTGATGTCGCTCCATGATAGCATGCCAAGTTTCATGAATTTCAGACGGGTTTTGGATTTACTAGAATTTAAAAACGAGGCATCTCAATGTTTTGCCGGCAATCAACGGTGCCCTGGTGTTTGAAATTCATTTCCATTTCTTGCATGGGACCTAAGCATGCACCCAATGACACAGATTTCATTTTTCAACCAATTTATATGCACCGGAGCATGTGCATGTAGTTCAAATTTGAATTATGCACATAAATGCATTGAAAACCCAGTTAATGCATAAAAATGTCCAAACGAACCCCGAAAAATCACAAAAATTCACACAACACCCCTGTTGTTCTATGTTGAAACGAGAAAAAAATTGAAAGCAATAAGAGGCATTGGATATCATTTTGTCCCCAAAGGTGGGACGTTCCAGACCGAAAACCATCATGCTTGTTGTGAGAAGCTCTGGTTTGTGAGAAGCATATACCCAAACCTGCCCCGAATGGGACAAATTTTTTACCACGGCATGTTGATGCCACTCCATGATAGCATGCCAAGTTTCATGAATTTCAGACGGGTTTTGTATTTACTAGAATTTAAAAACCAGGCATCTCAATGTTTTGCCGACAATCAACGATGCCCTCATGTTTGAAATTCATTCCCATTTCTTGCATGGGACCTAAGCATGCACCCAAGGACACATATTTGATTTTTCAACCAATTTATATGCACTGGAGCATGTGCATGTAGTTCAAATTTGAATTATGCACCTGAAATGGCTAGAAAACCAATTTGATGTATAAAATGTTCAAATGAACCCTGAATAATTCCAATTCTTTTACGACACACATATAGTTGCATGTTCACTCTAGATAAAAGGTCTAGCAATTCAGACACCGTCCATTGCCGCTGTGACCCCATTATGTAATTCAAATCAAGATGAAAAATCAAGTAGATGGCACATAGTTTATTATTAGCAACCATGTGACATACAGCACAAAATATCCTGGAGCACCATCGGTGTATAGTACGCCTATGGCTTACGCGAGAAGGTGCGTCGGCTACAGTCCACAGTCGGTGTCTCAAGCACACTAGCTCGCTCCCCATATATCATTTCACTGTTCAATCATCGCCGGTGAAAGATGGGCACGTGGACCCGTGTCGTGACGGCAACTTCGGTAGCCCACTCCGGCGAGAGCGCGGCCGGAGCCGCCATCCGCGTGATAACAAGGTGCATGAGCGCAGCCACAATCTGCGACTCGGCGGCAAAGGCAGCCCAAACGGCCGCTGTTGCTTCTCAGGTGGCGGCAGTAACATCTGCCTCGGGGATAGGAACTGGCGAGAGCGGCACAGCAGCTGTCCATTCCGCAGCGGCGGCCTTGGCCCTGATGGAGGCCGCCCACGACCATGTCGAGGCCGCTCATGCCCAGCTCCTGGTGGTCACCGCACAAATCAAACGAAGCTTCTCCGACAATGGTCGACAACCCACGGCGGAAGAGCTGGCAATCACCGACAGCGTTCGAGCAGTCGTCCATTCCTCCACCGCATACCTTGCGACAACAGAGCCCGTCCAAGCCTAGATCACGTCCGCCCACGCCCAGCTCGTGGCGGCCTTTTCCAAAGAGATGGCAGACGTGGATGGTGAGATTCTTGCCGAGTATGGTGCGGAGTATGGTGCGATGGATGCCATGGAGCCCCTTCCCCAGGAGACCATCGGGCGCGAGCTGGACATGGAGGCGGTGGCGAAGATCGACTAGCACCAGCCATAGTAGTACTCTTTGTTTTGTTTAATTAAGAGCGCCTGTCTTTAATTTGTTAGAGTAATGTTTAGGTCAGCTAGCTCTGTTTAATTGTTGAACTTGCTCGATTAAGAAGTGTAGGTGTGCTGTAGTCTCCTTTGTGTGCCCAAATTATGCAATGACATGGATGACCACTATAACCATGGAAATTCGAACCAAAACTTTTGACATTCAAACTCATCACACACGGGTGAATCTATCTGAATCGTTTGTGATGTCCACATATCGTACACAGTTCTGAATAAGGGACCGTGTCTGATGACACTTTGCGCGCCAGTTTTTTGACTGAAGCGATTCCAAATTTTCGGCTTCCGTGGAAATATCTACCTCCCTGCCCCCTCCCCCTTACCAAAAGCCACATTTCCCCTCTTTCCGCCTTGCTTTGCAACTTGAAACCTTCACTCCTTGCTTGCAGCGCCGCCTCCTCGTCGGTGACCCTCCTTCACGCTGATCGGCCTCGTCTATCCAGGCAGGTAATCCACACCCGACCCCCATCCTCCTCCAACTTCCACATCTCACATGCCTCGGCCGCCGGCGCGAGCGCGACACCTTCCACCCAAATCAGCGATCCCTCCACAAAATAAGCGCCGCCCTAAGCCATGGTGCACGCAGCTGATGTCTACTACACAACCTTCTTCTTGTAGACGTTGTTGGGCCTCCAAGTGCAGAGGTTTGTAGGACCGTAGCAAATTTCCCTCAAGTGGATGACCTAAGGTTTATCAATCCATGAGAGGCGTAGGATGAAGACGGTCTCTCTCAAACAACCCTGCAACCAAATAACAAAGAGTCTCTTGTGTCCCCAACACACCCAATACAATGGTGAATTGTATAGGTGCACTAGTTCGGCAAAGAGATGGTGATACAAGTGCAATATGGATGGTAGATATAGGTTTTTGTAATCTTAAAATATAAAAACAGCAAGGTAACTAATGATAAAAGTGAACACAAACGGTATTGCGATGCTTCGAAACAAGGCCCGGGGTTCATACTTTCACTAGTGCAAGTTATCTCAACAATAATAACATAATTGGATCATATAACAATACCTCAACATGCAACAAAGAGTCACTCCAAAGTCACTAATAGCGGAGAACAAACGAAGATATTATTGTAGGGTATGAAACCACCTCAAAGTTATCCTTTTTGATCGATCTATTCAAGAGTCCGGAGTAAAATAACACCAAGCTATTCTTTCCGTTCAATCTATCCTAGAGTTCGTACTAGAATAACACCTTAAGACACAAATCAACCACAACCATAATGTCACCTAGATACTCCAATGTCACCTCAAGTATCTGTGAGTATGATTATATGATATGCATCACACAATCTCATATTCATCTATTCAACCAACACAAAGAACTTCAAAGAGTGCCCCAAAGTTTCTACCGGAGAGTCAAGACCAAAACGTGTGCCAACCCCTATGCATAAGTTCACGAGGTCACTGAACTCGCAAGTTGATCACCAAAATATACATCAAGTGGATCACCTGATATCCCATTGTCACCACAGATAAGCACATGCAAGACATACATCAAGTGTTCTCAAATCCTTAAAGACTCAATCTGATAAGATAACTTCAAAGGGAAAAATCAATCCATCACAAGAGAGTAGAGGGGGAGAAACATCATAAGATCCAACTATAATAGCAAAGCTTGCGGTACATCAAGGTCGGGCTGTTGGGGAACGTAGCAGAAATTCAAAATTTTCCTACGCGTCACCAAGATCTATCTATGGAGAGACCAGCAACGAGGTGAAGGAGAGTGCATCTACATACCCTTGTAGATCGCTAAGCGGAAGCGTTCAAGAGAACAGGGTTGAAGGAGTCGTACACGTCGTGATCCAAATCACCGGAGATCCTAGTGCCGAACGGACGGCACCTCCGCGTTCAACACACGTACAGCCCGGTGACGTCTCCCATGCCTTGATCCAGCAAGGAGAGAGGGACAGGTTGAGGAAGACTCCATCCAGAAGCAGCACAACGGCGTGGTGGTGATGGAGGAGCGTGGCAATCCTGCAGGGCTTCGCCAAGCACCACGGGAGAGGAGAAAGAGAGGGAGGGCTGCACCAATGAGAGAGATCAAATCGCGTATTATGGGCAGCCCCTAGGCCTCACTATATATAGGGGAGAGGGAGGAGGGTGCGCCCCCTCTAGGGTTCCCACCCCTAGAGGGGCGGCAGCCCCAAACCCATCTATGGGTGGCGGCCACAAGGGGGGAGGAGAGGGAGGCGCAGGGAGTATGGGCCTTAGGGCCCATCTGCCCTTAGGGTTTGCCCCCTCTCCTCTTCTAGGCGCATGGGCCTTAGTGGGAGGCGCCCCAGCCCACCTAGGGGCTGGTGCCTTCTCTCACTTGGCCCATGTATGCCTCTGGGGCCCATGCCCCCCCCCCGGTGGACCCCCGGACCCCTCCGGTGGTCCCGGTACATTATCGATGAACCCCGAAACCTTTCCGATGACCAAAACAGGACTTCCCATATATAAATATTTACCTCCGGACCATTCTGGAACTCCTCGTGATGTCCGGGATCTCATCCGGGACTCCGAACAACATTCAGTAACCATATACAAACTTCCTTTATAACCCTAGCGTCATCGAACCTTTAGTGTGTAGACCCTACGGGTTCAGGAGACAAGCAGACATGACCGAGACGTTCTCCGGTCAATAACCAACAGCGGGATCTGGATACCCATGTTGGCTCCCACATGCTCCACGATTATCTCATCGGATGAACCACGATGTCAAGGACTTAATCAATCCCGTATACAATTCCCTTTGTTTAGCGGTACGATACTTGCCCGAGATTCGATCGTCGGTATCCTGATACCTTGTTCAATCTCGTTACCGGCAAGTCCCTTTACTCGTTCCGTAACACATCATCCCGTGATCAACTCCTTGATCACATTGTGCACATTATGATGATGTCCTACCGAGTGGGCCCAGAGATACCTCTCTGCTTACACGGAGTGACAAATCCCAGTCTCGATTCGTGCCAACCCAACAGACACTTTTGGAGATACCTGTAGTGTACCTTTATAGCCACCCAGTTACTTTGTGACGTTTGGCACACCCAAAGTATTCCTACGCTATCCGGGAGTTGCACAATCTCATGGTCTAAGGAAATGATACTTGACATTAGAAAAGCTTTAGCATACGAACTACACGATCTTTGTGCTAGGCTTAGGATTGGGTCTTGTCCATCACATCATTCTCCTAATGATGTGATCCCGTTATCAATGACATCCAATGTCCATGGTCAGGAAACCGTAACCATCTATTGATCAACGAGCTAGTCAACTAGAGGCTTACTAGGGACATGGTGTTGTCTATGTATCCACACATGTATCTGAGTTTCCTATCAATACAATTATAGCATGGACAATAAACGATTATCATGAACAAGGAAATATAATAATAACTAATTTATTATTGCCTCTAGGGCATATTTCCAACACGGGCCAAATCAAGAACACGAGAGAGAGAGAGAGAGATCAAACACATAGCTACTGGTACATACCCTCAACCCCGAGGGTGAACTACTCCCTCCTCATCATGGAGAGCGCTGGGATGATGAAGATGGCCACCGGAGAGGGATTCCCCCCCTCCGGCAGGGTGGCGGAACGGGTCTAGATTTGTTTTTGGTGGCTATGGAGGCTTGCGGCGGCTGAACTCCCGATCTAGGTTTATTTCTGGGGGTTTCTGTATTTATAGGAATTTTTGGCGTAGGTCTCACGTCAGGGGGGTCTCCGGATTGTCCACGAGATAGGGGCCCATGCCTAGGGGCTAGGGCGCGCCCCCACCCTCGTGGACAGCCCGGGACTCTTCTGGCCCAACTCTTTTACTCCGAGGGCTTCTTTTGGTCCATAAAAAATCATCAAAAATTGGCATGTCAATTGGACTCCGCTTGGTATTCCTTTTCTGCGATACTCAAAAACAAGGAAAAAACAGAAATTGGCACTGGGCTCTAGGTTAATAGGTTAGTCCCACAAATCATATAAAATAGCACATAAATGCATATTAAACATCCAAGGTTGATAATATAATAGCATGGAACAATAAAAAAATATAGATACATTGGAGACGTATCAAGCATCCCCAAGCTTAATTCCTGCTCGTCCTCGAGTAGGTAAACGATAAAAACAGAATTTTTGATGTGGAATGCTACCTAACATATTTATCCATGTAATTCACTTTATTGTGGCAAGAATATTCAGATCTGAAATATTCATGACAAAAGTTTAATATTGACATAAAAATAATAATACTTCAAGCATACTAACAAAGTAATCATGTCTTCTCAAAATAACATGGCCAAAGAAAGCTATCCCTACAAAATCATATAGTCTGGCTATGCTCTATCTTCATCACACAAAATATTTAAATCATGCACAACCCCGATGACAAGCCAAGCAATTGTTTCATACTTTTGATGTTCTTAAACTTTTTCAATCTTCACGTAATACATGAGCTGAGCCATGAACATAGCACTATAGGTGGAATAGAATGGTGGTTGTGGAGAAGACAAAAAGGAGAAGATAGTCTCACATTAACTAGGCGTATCAACGGGCTATGGAGATGCCCATCAATAGATATCAATTTGAGTGAGTAGGGATTGCCATGCAATGGATGCACTAGAGCTATAAGTGTATGAAAGCTCAAAAATAAACTAAGTGGGTGTGCATCCAACTCGCTTGCTCACGAAGACCTAGGGAATTCTGAAGAAGCCCGCAATTGGAATATACAAGCCAAGTTCTATAATGAAAGATTCCCACTAGTATATGAAAGTGACTACATAGGAGACTCTCTATCATGGAGATCATGGTGCCACTTTGAAGCACAAGTGTGGTAAAAGGATAGTAGCATTGCCCCTTCTCTCTTTTTTCTCTCATTTTGTTCTTTTTTGGGGGGCCTTCTCTTTTTTTATGGCCTCTTTTTTCTCTTTTTTTATTTGTCGTCCATCTCATCCCGACTTGTGGGGGAATCATAGTCTCCATCATCCTTTGCTCACATGGGACAATCCTCTAATAATGGTGACCATCACACTTTTATTTACTTACAACTCAAGAATTACAACACGATACTTAGAACAAAATATGACTATATATGAATGCATCCGACGGTGTACCGGGATGTGCAATGACTCATGAGTGACATGTATGAAAGAATTATGAATGGTGGCTTTGCCACAAATATGATGTCAACTACATGATCATGCAAAGCAATATGACAATGATGAAGCGTGTCATAATAAACGGAAGGGTGGAAATTTGCATGGCAATGTATTATGGAAATGCCATAATAGGTAGGTTTGGTGGCTATTTTGAGGAAGGTATATGGTGGGTGTATGATACCGACGAAAGGTGCGCGGTATTAGAGAGGCTAGCAATGGTGGAAGGGTGAGAGTGCTTATAATCCATGGACTCAACATTAGTCATAAAGAACTCACATACTTATTGCAAAAATCTATTAGTTATCAAAACAAAGTACTATGTGCATGCTCCTAGGGGGATAGATTGGTAGGAAAAGACCATCGCTCGTCCCCGACCGCCAGTCATAAGGAAGACAATCAAAAACTAAATCATGCCCTCACTTCATCACATAACGGTTCACCATACGTGCATGCTACGGGAATCACAAACTTTAACACAACTATATCTCAAATTCACAACTACTCACTAGCATGACTCTAATATTACCATCCTCATATCTCAAAACAATAATCAAGTATCAAACTTCTCATAGTATTCAACGCACTTTATATGAAAGTTTTTATTATACCCATCTTGGATGCCCATCATATTAGGACTAAATTCATAACCAAAGCAAATTACCATGCTGTTTAGGACTCTCAAAATAATATAAGTGAAGCATGAGATTTCATATATTTCTTCAAAATAAAACCACCGCCGTGCTCTAAAAGGATATAAGTGAAGCACTAGAGCAAATGACAAACTACTCCAAAAGATATAAGTGAAGATCAATGAGTAGTCGAATGATTATGCAACTATGTGAAGACTCTCTAACATTTAAGAATTTCAGATCTTGGTAATTTATTAAAACAGCAAGCAAAAGAAAAGAAAAAATAAAATGATGCTCCAAGCAAAACACATATCATGTGGTGAATAAAAATATAGCTCCATGTAAAGTTACCGATGAACAAAGACGAAAGAGGGGATGCCATCCAGGGCATCCCCAAGCTTAGGCTCTTGGTTGTCCTTGAATGTTACCTTGGGGTGCCTTGGGAATCCCCAAGCTTAGGCTATTGCCACTCCTTATTCCATAGTCCATCGAATCTATACCCAAAACTTGAAAACTTCACAACACAAAACTCAACAGAAAATCTCGTGAGCTCCGTTAGTATAAGAAAATAAATCACCACTTTTGGTACTGTTGTGGACTCATTCTAAATTCATATTGGTGTAATATCTACTATATTCCAACTTCTCTATGGTTCATACCCTCCGATACTACTCATAGATTCATCAAAATAAACAAACAACACATAGAAAACAGAATCTGTCAAAAACAGAACAGTCTGTAGTAATCTGTAGGTTTCGAATACTTATGTAACTCCAAAAATCCTGATAAATTAGGAAGTCCTAGGCCATTTTTTTATTAATCTAATGCAAGTGGAATTGGTATTTTATCGCTCTCTGGTAAAAAAACTAAAATTATTCTCGTGAGCGCATACTTTCTGTTTTTTTACAGCAAGATCAAATAACAATCACCCAAGAAGATCCTAAAGGCTATACTTGGCACAAACACTAATTAAAACATAAAAAGCACAATAATAACAGAGGATAGATGATTTATTTATTACTAAACAGGAACAAAAGGCAAAGAAAAAAAATTAAAATTGGGTTGCCTCCCAACAAGCGCTATCGTTTAACGCCCCTAGCTAGGCATGATGATTTCAATGATGCTCACATAAAAGATAAGAATTGAAAAATAAAGAGAGCATCATGAAGAATATGACTAGCACATTTATGTCTAACCCACTTCCTATGCGTAGGGATTTTGTGAGCAAACAACTTATGGGAACAATAATCAACTAGCATAGGAAAGCAAAACAAGCATAGCTTCAAGATTTTCAACATGTAGAGAGGAAACTTGATATTATTGCAATTCCTACAAGCATATGTTCCTCCCTCATAATACTTACATTTAAGATCATAAGCAAATTCAACAATATAGCTATCACAAAACATATTCTTAACACTATCCACATGTATGGAAAGTTGACACTCTTCCAAAATAGTGGGATTAACATTAACTAAAGTCATGACCTCCCCAAACCCACTTTCATAATTATCACAATAAGATTCAACACCCTCCAAAATAGTGGGATCATTACTTCCTAAAGTTAACACTCTTCCAAACCCACTTTCATCAGTATAATCATCATAAATAGGAAGCATGCTATCATCAAAATAAATTTGCTCATCAAAACTTGGTGGACAAAAAATATCATCTTCGTCAAACATAGCATCCCCAAGCTTGTGGCTTTGCATATCATTAGCATCATAGATATCCAAGGAATTCATACTAACAACATTGCAATCATGCTCATCATACAAAGATTTAGTGCCAAACATTCTAATGCATTCTTCTTCTAACACTTTGGCACAATTATCGGAATACTTATTTTCACGAAAGACATTAAAAAGATGAAGTATATGAGGCAACTTTAATTCCATTTGTTTGTAGTTTTCTTTTATAGACTAAACTAGTGATAAAACAAGAAAAAAAGATTTGATTGCAAGATCTAAAGATATACCTTCAAGCGCTAACCTCCCCGGCAACGGCACCAGAAAAGAGCTTGATGTCTACTACACAACCTTCTTCTTGTAGACATTGTTGGGCCTCCAAGTGCAGAGGTTTGTAGGACTGTAGCAAATTTCCCTCAAGTGGGTGATCTAAGGTTTATCAATCCATGGGAGGCGTAGGATGAAGATGGTCTCTCTCAAACAACCCTGCAACCAAATAACAAAGAGTCTCTTGTGTCCACAACACACCCAATACAATGGTAAATTGTATAGGTGCACTAGTTCGGCAAAGAGATGGTGATACAAGTGCAATATGGATGGTAGATATAGGTTTTTGTGATCTGAAAAATATAAAAACAGCAAGGTAACTAATGATAAAAGTGAACACAAATGGTATTGCAATGCTTCGAAACAAGGCCTAGGGTTCATACTTTCACTAGTGCAAGTTCTATCAACAATAATAACATAATTGGATCATATAAAAATCCCTCAACATGCAATAAAGAGTCACTCCAAAGTCACTAATAGCGAAGAACAAACGAAGAGATTATTGTAGGGTATGACACCACCTCAAAGTTATCCATTCTGATCAATCTATTCAAGAGTCCGTAGTAAAATAACACGAAGCTATTCTTTCCGTTCAATCTATCCTAGAGTTCGTACTAGAATAACACCTTAAGACATAAATCAACCAAAACCCTAATGTCACCTAGATACTCCAATGTCACCTCAAGTATCTATGGGTATGATTATACGATATGCATCTCACAATCTCATATTCATCTATTCAACCAACACAAAGAACTTCAAAGAGTGCCCCAAAGTTTCTACCGGAGAGTCAAGACCAAAATGTGTGCCAACCCCTATGCATAAGTTCACGAGGTCACTGAACTCGCAAGTTGATCACCAAAACATACATCAAGTGGATCACGTGATATCCCATAGTCACCACAGATAAGCACATGCAAGACATACATCAAGTGTTCTCAAATCCTTAAAGACTCAATTCGATAAGATAACTTCAAAGGGAAAACTCAATCCATCACAAGAGAGTAGAGGGGGAGAAACATCATAAGATCCAACTATAATAGCAAAGCTTGTGGTACATCAAGATCGGGCCGAATCAAGAACACGAGAGAGAGAGAGAGAAATCAAACACATAGCTACTGGTACATACCCTCAGCCCCGAGGGTGAACTACTCCCTCCTCGTCCTGGAGAGCGCTGGGATGATGAAGATGGCATCGGAGAGGGATTCCTCCCCTCCGGCAGGGTGCTGGAACGAGTCTAGATTGGTTTTCGGTGGCTACAGAGGCTTGCGGCGGCGGAACTCCCGATCTAGGTTTATTTCTGGGGGTTTCTGTATTTATAGGAATTTTTGGCATAGGTCTCACGTCAGGGGGGGTCTCCGGATCATCCGCGAGATAGGGGCCCACGCCCAGGGGGTAGGGCACGCCCCCACCCTCGTGGACAGCCCGGGACTCTTCTGGCCCAACTCTTTTACTCCGGGGGCTTCTTTTGGTCCATAAAAAATCATCAAAAATTGGCACGTCAATTGGACTCTGTTTGGTATTCCTTTTATGCGATACTCAAAAACAAGGAAAAAAACAGAAACTGGTATTGGGCTCTAGGTTAATAGGTTAGTCCCCAAAATCATATAAAATAGCATATAAATGCATATAAAACATCCAAGGTTGATAATATAATAGCATGGAACAATAAAAAATTATAGATACATTGGAGACGTATCAGCAGTATAGCCAGGATATCAAGGAGCATTTGGCAGCGGAGAAGCAAATTGCGGCCGCATGCGCAGATGAGGTCCGATGGCTGCCATTCGTGCTGGCCCCCAGATCTTGGAAGAGCACCTTTCCATTTGCTAGCTACGCCGGTTAAGCATGCTCGGTTTACCCGTTGTGTGTGCTGCTCCTGCCTTTCCTTCACAAATTCTAGTGAATTGTGCTATCTAATTTTACCATGCAATCTGGTGCTCTAGTGTATATGTTCTATATGTCGTGCAGTGTGTTGCTCACTTATTAACTAATTTGTTAATTAGTTGTCGTCTTCAGTTAACTATTTGGTTCAATTCTGCAAATGTGATGTTCAATTCTTCAGGCTGCAATTTTGTATTGTCTTCCATGTGAGAAATAAATCGAATTTATATTTACAGAATACATGAGAAACGAATACAATTGCTATATTTCCAAGTTTTCAAGCATGCTTGGTTTGGTTATACATTGTGCAATGTGGTTCTCAGTTAACATTTGGTTCATTTGTGTAGTGGTGTTTAGTTAACTATTTGGTTCAGTTCTACAATGTGATGTTCAATAGTTGTGGGTGCATTCTGTTATTGTATACCATGTGAGGAATAAATTGAATTTGGCTATAGTAAATACATGAGAAACAAATATAATTGCTACAATTGGTTCATTTGTGTAGTGGTGTTTAGTTAACTGTTTGGTTCAATTCTGCAATGTGATGTTCAATAGTTGTGGGTGCATTCTGTTATTGTATACCATGTGAGGAATAAATTGAATTTGGCTGTAGTAAATACATGAGAAACAAATATAATTGCTACAATTGGTTGTAGTTAACTGTTTGGTTAACTATCTGATCTTCTATTAGGAGTATGTTATATTGTGCAATGTGGTGCTCATTTAATGTTTGGTTCATTTGTTGTGGTGTTTAGTTAACTACTTTGTTCAATTCTGCAATGCGATGTACAATTGTCGTGGTTAGAATTTTGTATTGTTGTGCATGTGATGAATAAATCGAATTTGGCTGCACTTAATACATGATAAACATATACAAGTGCTATATTTCCTAGTTCTTAATCATGCTTGGTTTGCGTAAATGGGTTTTCCGTGTGCCTTGAATTAATCTGTTGAATCTGCAATGTGCTTATTTTTCATCAACATATTTTACTGATAGCATGCGAACCCTTACTTAACCTGATGACTAACTACCTTATATGTGTTGCAGGGAAACAATGGGAAGCAGTGAGGTTTACAATCGAGGTTAGCATGTGCATGGTTCATTCTCTAATAGCACATCATTGTGCAATTGCAGGAACCATTCTAATATTTTGGTTTTTAACAATTTGGTCTTGCACATGTAGGTCCTGCTGTCAGAGGTTTTGACCCACTATTCGACCCTTTTTGCATATGGGGAAATGAGTTGTCCATGAATATCAATCAAATCAAGAAACTCGGAAAGATTGTTAGGATAAAGAAATTAGTGACAAAAAACAACAAGATCTTTGTCTGCACAATGAAGAAGACATCAGTTCACTACAAGATGGTACTAAATATTATACCTTGCCTTTTTTTATTCCTTTGCCCCATTTCCAATATAGAGAAGATATTTATCCACATCCTTGTTTTCAGGCCTTTCCAAAGCAGTTCACTGATGATTACCTCTCAAACCACCTCTATGGTCAGGAGGTGAGGAAGGTATTCATACAACACCCACGTTTCAATATTGAAGTGTTCATGAAGAGGGCGAAGGACGGATGGTCAATCATCCATATGTGTTGGCCTAAAGTTGCAAAGACCTTCAACATGAATAAAGGCTCAATATTCGCCTTCTGCTTCAGCAGTTTTCCAGATGAGATGCATATGTCTATATACTATCTATGATGCTAATTTCGGAAGGTTCTACATGTTGCATGTGGAACTTGATGTTCGTGCAGTTGTGTAATGGGGTAGCTGAGTGTTGAAGCTATATCATGTTGTACTCTGATGTATTTCAATTATGAAATTCTGCTTCCTTAATATGGAAATGAAATATATTGTGTGCTTAATATGAAATGTCAATTAGATTAATAAATGGATTATGAATAATCAGATAATTAGCCTGCTAATGGCGAATTATCCAGCTAATTGGGTTTTGCTATTCCAAACAGTTGTTGAAAAAATACCGTGGGCGATGACCTCAGGCAACACACACAGTTTCTAGGAATAAACCGTGTTGGATCAATGAATAATCACACACGACTTTCTCTTGAAAACTGTTTTTGTTAGGCCACCTTGCGCAAACGTTTACCACATAAAAACGGTGTGTGATGGATAGCCTTTTCCACACAGTTTCTTCTATGGACCGTGTGTGATACATTCAATAATGCAAATGATTTAACGGGAAAAATTGTGTGTGATGTACCTGTGAATGGAAACGTTTTCTTTGGAGCGACTGTGTGGGATGTACATACAAACGGAAACGTTTAGCGAGGACTGACTGTGTGGGATGTACTTGGGACCAGAAACAATTTTGTCATATAATTGTATTTTGTAACTTTACTGTACGTATTTCCGTATTTGAGCGCTCGCCGGTCGCACACGTTCTCATTTTGTCGAGCCTACGTGCCAGGAGGGCATATCCCCGACGGTTTCTGGGTCGTGTGGGAAGGACCAACCTATCACCCACACTCACATGGAGACGGTTCCAAATGCCATCGCGGAAAGGGGTTCAAACTGTTTGTTTAGGCCCGACATGCACCAGTGGTTGACTAAGCTTCTCACACGAGAAAAACATGATCAACACCAAGACTCCATGGGTGTTAGAATCATTACAATGTAATCTAGAGTATTGACTCTAGTGCAAGTGGGAGACTGAAGGAAATATGCCCTAGAGGCAATAATAAAGTTGTTATTTATATTTCCTTATATCATGATAAATGTTTATTATTCATGCTAGAATTGTATTAAACCGGAAACTTAGTACATGTGTGAATACATAGACAAACAGAGTGTCACTAGTATGCCTCTACTTGACTAGCTCGTTAATCAAAAGATGGTTAAGTTTCCTAACCATAGACATGAGTTGTCATTTAATGAATGGGATCACATTATTAGAGAATGATATGATTGACTTGACCCATAAGTTAGCTTAGCACTATGATCGTTTAGTTTATTGATATTGCTTTCTTCATAACTTATACATGTTCCTATGACTATGAGATTATGCAACTCCCGAATACCAAAGGAACACTTAGTGTGCTATCAAACGTCACAATGTAACTTGGTGACTATAAAGATGCTCTAAAGGTGTCTCCGATGGTGTTTGTTGAGTTGGCATAGATCGAGATTAGGATTTGTCACTCCATGTATCAGAGAGATATCTCTGGGCCCACTCGATAATGCACATCACTATAATCCTTGCAAGCAATGTGACTAACGAGTTAATTGCGGGAGGATGCATTACGGAATGAGTAAAGAGACTTGCCGGTAATGAGATTGAACTAGGTATTGAGATACCGATGATCGAATCTCGGGCAAGTAACATACCGATGACAAAGGGAACAACTTATGTTGTTATGCTGTTTGACCGATAAAGATCTTCGTAGAATATGTAGGAACCAATATGAGCATCCAGGTTCCGCTATTGGTTATTGACTGGAGATGAGTCTCGGTCATGTCTACATAGTTCTCGAACCCGTAGGGTCCGCATGCTTAACGTTCGATGATGATCGGTATTATGAGTTTATGTGTTTTGATGTACCGAAGGTAGTTCGGAGTCCCGGATGTGATCACAAACATGACGAGGAATCTCGAAATGGTCGAGACATGAAGATTGATATATTGGAAGGTTATGATTAGACACCAGAATGGATTCGGATGAGTTCAGGCATTTACTGGAGTACCAGGACGTTACCGGAACCCCCGGGGGCTTAATGGGCCTACATGGGCTTTAGTGGAAGAGATAGGAGAAGGCCAAGAGGAGGGGCGCCCCATGTCGGTGTTAAAACCGGTGGATCTCGGGTAGGGGGTCCCGAACTATGCGTCTAAGGTCGATGGTAACAGGAGACAGGGGACACAATGTTTACCCAAGTTCGGGCCCTCTCTATGGAGGTAATACCCTACTTCCTACTTGATTGATCTTGATGAATATGAGTATTACAAGAGTTGATCTACCATGAGATCGTAATTGCTAAACCCTAAGAGTCTAGCCTGTCTGACTATGATTATGAGAATATATATCTATGGACCTAGCCCTCCGGTTTATATAGACACCAGAGGGATCTAGGGTTACATAAAGTCGGTTACAGAGAAAGGAATCTTCATATTTGGACGCCAAGCTTGCCTTCCACGCCAAGGAGAGTCCCATCCAGACACGGATAGAGTCTTCGGTTTACGTATCTTCACAGCCCATCAGTCCGGCCCATGTCTAATAGGTCGGACACCCGAGGACCCCTTAGTCCAGGACTCCCTCAGTAGCCCCCTGTTGACACACGAACACATCATGTGTACCCTCGACGCCGGGGCTGATGCACCGCAGCTCACGTCGAAGGAGACCTGACCGATAGCGCGATACGCAAGACAGTCGACAGGCGCTTTTGCAGACCCGAAAACCCCACACCCCCGGGAGGGACCCCATCAGGGAGTGCGGTGGATATGGGCTGCCCTAGGTCGATTCGCTCGCCCCTAGAGCCTCGGGATTCGCAGCTCTCAAACACGAAGAACAGCGAAGAACGAGATAGAAAAACGGTGGAGAGATAAAACGTAGATGAAAAAGTAGTATATTGATTTGTTCGATTGTATGTTGTTCAATCGGCCGTCACCCCCAACATATATAAGAGGCGGCTGGACTTCCCGTACAAGTAAAGGATTCATCTAGGCTTTCCTTACAAGAAAAATTACATCAATTCACGTCCTAGAGTCCTAATTCTATTCCAACTCGGATTCAGTCTGAATCTGGCCCAAACTCTGTCTTCCTTCTTGCGCAGGCCGCCGGGCTTGCATATGATCTCCGATCGAGACGGCTCAAATATCAAACTTGTGCGCCTCGACGATACGAACAACTCTCATGTTGATCACTTTTTCAAATAAGGCCATCTTGAATACTTTTCGAGGTCATCTTTATCTTCCAGTCGGACTCGGTCTTGTAGTAGACTGGATTATCCGAGTCTCGTAGTGAATTTGTAGGCTATATATTATCTCTCATGATGATGACTCCAAAATCAAAGTTTACCGTCTTGATGATACGCACAACTTCTGTATTGAACACTTCTTCATCCAAGGTCATTTTGATAAACTTTCGAGCACATGTTCAATTTCACTCGGACTTGAGCTCATCCACTCGGATATTAGATACTTTCACTCGGATCGCCCGATTGGACTTTTTCACTCGGAAGACAATCTTTCACTCGGATGACTATATTTCCACTCGGATGACTATATTTCCACTCGGAAGGCACTATCTTATTCAATCGGCAAGTTTTCGTCCCGATGGTAATCTTTTCACTCGGAATATTTTCACCTGGACGACAATTTCACTCGGATGATCATATTTCCACTCGGATGACTATATTTCCACTTGGATAATAATAAGTTCATCTGGTCAGCAAACTTTCACTCGACCGTAAACTTTCACTCGGATGGTAAACTTTTCACTCGGATTTCTGACTGAAAACATAGTCTGATCTTGATTTGTCTCTCCAGACCTCATACGACCTCGGATTGAGACGAGTTATATACGAAAGTCGATCGGCTCGACGAGACGAAACTTTTCCATGTTGAAGGTTTTTCAATTAAAGGGCGTCTTGAAGGCCGAATTGCTCACGCATTGCATCAAACACTCATCAACATGTGTCTGGTGTCAAGCGTAATATTTTGGTCTCTGGCCTGTCCAGACCGTATTGACTATAACTATTGCATATGAACTCGGATTAAGATGATTTATATATGAAAATCAATTGCCTCGACGAGACGAAGACAATTTCTTTAGAGTGCTCCTTCATCCGAGGTAGTCCTGAAAGCAGAATTGGCCGAAAAGCACTCGGAACACTAAATTCTGTCACTCGGAGTATAGCTTCGGCCCCTAAGATGAGGTCGGATGTCAATGACTTAAACATCAAAGTTATTCCATTCGATGACGCGAAACTTTTCATGCTGAAAAACTCTTTCACTCTGTATCTTGCCAAAATCAGGTGTCAACACATGCCCCCCTGTTTTTCGGCAAAGCTTGCATGCCGAAAAATAATATGCATAGTGTTCGTTCTAAGGACGATGTCAACACTCCATCGGCCATTTATTTTTCTCAGGGCGATAATTATGTATCGGCCATGTTTGTGCTAAGGGCGATAATAGTATATCGGCCATTGCCTACTTAGGCTTCCTGCCAGACACTCGGGTGGTATTTCTTCAAATATTTGCCATTGAGAGCTCGAGGTAACAATGCCCCTTCTATTGATTCCACCAAATATGAGTTTCCGGGAACAACTCTTGTAATTCTAAAAGGACCTTCCCAACTTGGATACCACTTCCCGAATTTCCTATCTTTTGAACCAATCGGCGGAATCACTTTCCAAACAAGATCACCAACTTGAAAATTCTTCAACTTGACTTTCTTATTGTAAGCCCTTGCCACCCTCAACTTATTTCTCTCTATGGCATTCAAAGCAGCCAAACGTTTATCAGCAACCTCATCAATGTTGTCCATCATCAAGTTATAGAAGTCTATTGCCGATAAATCATTTTGTTTGGCTATTCTCAAAGCATTCAAATTTACTTCCACGGGTAAAACAGCCTCTTGACCATATACTAGCTCATATGGAGTCACTCTCGTAGCACCATGCCTTGAGATTCTATGTGCCCATAATGCCTCAAACAACAAGTCATGCCATCTCCTTGGATTATCCTCAATCTTCTTCTTGATGAGCTTGATTAAAATTTTATTGCTAGACTCAGCTTTTCCATTAGCTTGGGCATAATATGGAGAGGAATTGAGCAACTTTATGTTATAAGATTCGGCAAACTCTCTGACTTGGTGTGACATGAAAGATGAACCTTGATATGTAGTTAACGTTTGAGGAATACCGAATCTATGAATAATGTGCTCGGTTATGAATTGAATTACCTCCGTATGCGTCATGTTCTTGAGAGGTACTGCTTCAGACCATTTAGTGAAATAATCAATTGCCACCAATACGAACCGATGCCCTTTTGAGGAAGACGGATGGATTTGTCCAATGAAATCTAAACCCCAACCTCTGAAAGGCCAAGGTTTGATAATAGGATGTAACATAGCAGCAGGAGCCAATTAATATCACCAAACTTTTGACAAGCTTCACACCCCTTATAATACCTGAAGCAATCATTAATCATAGTCGGCCAATAAAACCCAGCACGTTGCAATAACCATTTCATCTTGGGAGCCGACTGGCGAGTGCCACAAATACCTTCATGTACTTCTCCCATAGCAACTCTTGCCTGGTCCTCGTCCAAACACTTTAGAAGAACATCATCGACTGTTCGGCGATAAAGACCATCATCTCTCATTGTATACTTGAAAGTCATACGCCGAACAGCCCTGTCCACCCTTTCACTTGGATTGCACAAGTAATCAACAATGGGCTTCCTCTAGTCGGGATTGTCACCTGCACTAGATTTTTTGTTAATGACCGAATCAGTGGGTTCTGGTTCGGCCTCTTCTATACTGGTAAGACAAGACATCGGACTTTGAGAAATATGAAACATGCCATGATCAACATGGTATCCAGATGCTTGTTGTGCCAACTCATTTGCTCTCCAGTTGTCATGTCTAGATATATGTGCAATGCTAAAACAATCCAAAGTAGAGATTATATCTAGACATTTATCAAGATAAACATTAAGTGATTCGTCCAAACACTGAAAGACTTTGGATATTTGTTGCACCACTAGTAACTAATCACCATAAGCCTCAATATGTGTAACACCTATAGCAAGTAACATCTCTAGGCCGAATAACAATGCTTCATATTCGGCTTGATTGTTTGTGCAAAAATATTCTAAGCAGCATGAGGCTTCAAAAATAGCACCATGAGGAGATATATAAACAATACCAACACCTTGGCCATTGCTACAAACTGAACCATCAAAGTATAATCTCCATGGTACTAATGAAACAAGGTTCATATCAACATCATGCTTGTTATTAATCCGATGTTCAACAATGAAATTAGCAACAATTTGGCATTTCATGGATTTTAGAGATTCATAAGCCAAATCATATTCAATCAAAGCATAAGCCCACTTGCCAATTCTACCACTAAGAATTGGCCCATGCAACATGTATTTAATGACATCGGTTTGACAAGCTACTACACAAACACTCGGCACTAAATAATGTGTCAGTTTTGCGCAAGCATAATATAAGCATAGACATAATTTCTCAATAAATGTATACCTTGTCTCTGCGTCCAATAAGCGGTGGCTCAAATAAGTGATGGCATGCTCTTTTCCTTCGGTCTCTTGATTTAGAACAACACCAATAACTCCTTCCTCTGCTGCAATGTAAAGTCTGAAGGGTTCCCTATGCTTGGGTGCTCTCATCACCGGAGGAGAGCACAAATAATTCTTGATCATATCAAATGCTTCTTGTTGTTTTGCCCCCCAAGTGAAATCAGCATCATTCCTTAACCGAAGGATAGGAGTAAATGCATCAACTTTCCCTGATAGATTAGCTATGAACCTTCTCAAATAATTGACCTTGCCAAGGAACTTTTGCATATCTCTCTTGCATGTTGGAGCCTCCACTTTCTGTATAGCCTCTATCTTTTTGGGATCAGTCTCTATACCATCTTCATGAATAATGAAACCCAAAAACTTGCCAGCTGACACGCCGAAAGCACACTTCAAAGGATTCATTTTCAGTCCATACTTTTTCATTCTTTCGAAAGCTAAACGCAAATCGGCCAAGTGAGATTCAAAAGCATCCGATTTGACAACAATATCATCAATATAAACTTCAAGTATGACACTGAGTAAATCATGAAAAATCAAATTCATAGCCCTTTGATATGTGGCGCCAGCATTTTTTAATCCGAATGTCATCACTGTCCACTCGAATAAACCAAGGAAACCAGGGCATCGAAAAGCTGTCTTGTACATGTCCTCTTCGGCCATAAAAATTTGGTTGTATCCGGCATTACCATCTAGAAAGCTAATAACCTTATGTCCAGAAGCATCATTAATAAGCATATCGGCTATTGGCATAGGATGCTCATCTTTGGGTGTAGCCCTATTCAAATCTCTGAAGTCAATGCACACCCTCAACTTACCGGACCCTTTCTTCTCCACTAGGACAATGTTACAAATCCACTCGGCATACCTGCAAGGTCGAATGAAATTAGCTTCAAGCAGTCGACCGATCTCTTCCTTGATTCGGTCATATGTTTTCGGATTAAATTTTCTGTCCAATTGTTTATAAGGTCTAAAACCGGCCTTTATAGGCAACCGATGCTCCACTAGCTCTCGGCTAAACCCTGGCATCTCATGATATTCCCATGCAAAGCAACAAACATATTCTTTCAATAGCTCAATTAACTTAGCCTTACAATCGACTTTCAAATTTTTGTTTATAAATGTCGGTCGAGTGACTGAACCATCTCCAATATCTACCTCTTCTAATGGATCGGCTGATGTAAAACCTTGTCCAAGTTTATCCATGTCATCCAACTCCTCTATAGACTCATACATATCGTTCTCACTGGACCGATACTTTACAAGACATTTTTGTAACCACTCAGAATTAGGATCCATTTAAACATATCATACCTTGGAGCCAATTGCATTCAGTCAGCTTTAAAGAGACAGGCACAAAACCATTCTTGGTCGCGCTGAGAAAATCAAATTCTTATAAGTCACGTCCCGTCAAGCAAGTAGCATTGGGATGTTGCCAATCCATCGATGCATCGGCCAAAGCAACACAAGCCGAGTTATCCGCATGAATGACTTCCACTTCATCATCAACCCACTGAATCAAAAACTGGTGCATAGTGGATGGCACGCACTGGTTTGCATGAACCCAATCATGGCCTAGTATAACGTTGTAGTTACCTTGCACCTCAGAGACAAAGAATGCAGTAGCCAAAGTTTTGCTTCCGACTGTAAGCTCCACATACATTACACCTTTGGCTTCAGTTTTCTCTTTGCCTTCAAACCCGTTGAGCACCATATTGGTCTTGATCAATTCTTCATCAGGCAAACCCTATTTCTTGAAGACCAAATAGGGCATAAGATTTACCACAGCACCACCATCAACAAGCATCCGAGTGAGCGGCGACCCATTGATATGACCTCTGAGATATAATGGTTTCATATGCGTTACTGGTTCTTTTGGCTTCTCGAATATCGCGTTTTTAGGGCCAAAATCCAGCTGAGCAACCTTCCCTTCCTCATCTACAGCACGAAACTCACCAGGTAAGTAATACACCATATTGATATCCATACCTTCATGAACCGGTGTAGACTCATAGTCCAACATATCAGCCTCCTCCTCAAGTGCATCCACCGATTCAGAAATTTGTCCGAGTGAAGAGGAAGCAATAGGTAACGTAGATGATGCAATGATTGCGCCTTCCTCTTTTGGTAGTGTAGGTGCTGCTGTGATAGGTGTAGAAGCCACAGCATCTTGTATTTGTTTGGGCCTCCACACTTGTTTTGTAGGTACCATAGGCCGAGTGTCATTGAAAAACTTATCCCTTTGCTTCTCGTCCTCTTGTTCTGCCATCTCTTGACTCCTTAACCTCTGTAGTTTCCTCTTTTGTGTCTTTGTTAGCCCTGGAGGACACCACTTTGGCTGAGTGTATTTAGGATCTCTCGTTTTTACTCGGCTGGTGCTTGCTTCATGGTCATTAGCCGAGTGCTTTGGCGTGATAGAAAATATCGGCTCAGTCGGATTTCTATGCACAATCGGCTGCTGTATGGCGAATGTTTCGGTGCCCAAGATAAGTGAGTCGGCATCCATTTTCTCCTTGCCTTTTCCCGACTCAACTGCTGCAACAGTTGGTGATTTAACACGCCATTCTTTTCGACTTTCCAGATGCATGAAATTTCCACTCGGGCGTACCTTTTTACTCTGATGGAATCCACTCGAATGGATGTCACTCGGATGGAATCCACTCGGATGGAATTTACTTGACCACATTTTTTCACTCGGATAACTTCCACCTGGGTCCATTCTTACACTTGGATAATTTCCATCCGGTCGCATGTTTTGACCAGCCGACTGATAGCCACCAATGTTCAGTCGGCCTCTATATGAATAGCCAAGTCAATCCCAAACAGATTGCGTATGCTCTTCTGGAAACGGCACCCTTGGTCCACTCGGTTTCATATACTGACTGAACATATCAGCTGATGATGACCTTGGTCGCTTCAGATGAGTCGGCCGATTAAAGCTAGAACCGGCCGACTGGTTGGTGTACTTGGACAGCAACATATCAAAAGTTGGCTTGATCCGCTTGCGCCATACTTTAACTTCATTCCTTTTCCACTTGCCAATTTCTGGACTCTTGGGCTTGACAAATCTCACACGAGCATTTTCTTGCACTTGCAGTTGCCCCCCGAGTGTAGGATTCTTGATGGTGATTTTGATCACTTCCTTGCCATCGGGTTGCTTACCAAGCACAACCTGTCTCCCCAAGACCTTGTTGTCCTCCTTGTCTTTCCTAGGCTCACCAACAATGACATTAGCTTTATTAGCAGATTCGTCTACCTCCGGCCGAATGAGTAGCTTCTTCCCCTCCAAATCCATGGTATTCATTGGAAAAGGCTGTTTATCAACTTGCATCTCAGAAAAGTTCAATCGTCCGTCATTAATGGCCGATTGTATCTGTTGTTGAAAAACATTGCAATCGTTAGTAGCATGAGAAAAAGAATTATGATACTTGCAATAAGCACGCCGTTTTAGCTCTTCAAACGGCGGTAAAGTATGAGATATTCTAATATTCTTAGCCTGCAGCAAAGCATCAAATATTCTATCACACTTAGCAATGTTAAAAGTGAACTTCATCTCTTCATCATGATTCTTATGAATCGGTTTCAGATCATTGCAAGTAAAGGGTTTGGCCTTAGATGGCCAAACAAATTCAGTAGCAAAAACATCACCCTCATCGTCCGAGTGATCACTATCATATTCCACCATATTCATCTTTGGACGATCGGCTTTGTATCTATGCACTTCTTTGAGATCTTTGCTTCGGCTTTCCTGAGCCAAAGCCCTTTGTAAGACTTGGTTGATATTTAAGAACTCATAACCTTCTAGCTTTTCTCTAATGGGAGTTCTCAAACCACTTAGCACTAGGTCTGCCAAGTCTCTCTCGGTTATCACCAAACTAAAACACTGGTTTTTTGTTTCTCTGTATCTCTTGACATAATCGGAGACCGATTCATCATGCTTCTATTTAACCGATGTTAGATGTGATAACTTGAGTTCATTGTCGCCGCTATAAAAGTGATCATGAAATTTCTGCTCTAGCTGTGACCAAACCCGAATGGAACCATGTGGTAAAGAAGAAAACCATGAAAATGCAGTACCAGTTAAAGATAAAGGAAACAAACGCACTTTCAACTCATTTAGTGAGCCTGCTTCACCTAGTTGTGCTAAGTATTGACTAACATGCTCCCATGTGGTTTTTGTGCCCTCTCCATTGAACTTAACAAAATCTGCAATCTTATATCCTGGAGGGCACTGGATGGCATCAAAGTACTCGGGGTACGGCTTTTGGTAAGTCCGATTCCGAGGTAACTCAACTCCAAAATTCTCTCTAAGCATCTTAGCCATCTCCTCTCTAAGATTAGCTAGACCATCATCCGTAGTGGACGATGAAGCTTGTGGCAGTGACATAGGAAGAGTATGGTTACTAGCTGTAGGTAGGAATCATGGCATGTATGTCGACCCATAATTTGGTAGTGGTCGAGTGGTTGTAGCTGTAGGTAGAGTTTGGTTCGGCGTTGCCACCGAACCTGTCATGCTCATAATAGGATTAATGGGTGTAGCCACAATTTTATTTGTTTGGGTAGGATAATAATTCATCGGCACGGGAGGCGCCGATGCAATAGGTAAAGCCAGATTAGGGTTTTGCACACTAGCAGCTACACCATTATTACCACTAGACGATTGAGATATATTCTTTTGAGCATTAGTATTTTCTATAAAAGTTTGATAGACTAGATTGTTACCATCAGCAATACGACTTTCAGTCTCAGCCCACTGCTCAGGAGAAAAGGCAGTACTTGCAGAGGGTTTAACATGTTCAGTTTGAAGAGGAGGGAACTTAATTTCTTCAATCAGAGTGATGTTGCCTTGGCGATCTTTCTTGAATTTTGCAAGGAACTCCTGCAGGTCCTTCTCCTCGCGCGCCTTCTGGTACTCCTCATAGACTTGGCGATGATCGGCCGATATCTCATCAAGACTGGGCTTAATGATGTTATCGGCATCTACCTCAGATGGCTTGGGAAGATCAGACATGGTGGATGATGATGATTGATCTTCGTTCCCCAGCGGAGTCGCCAAAAAGTGTGTTGACACACAAACACGTCACATGTACCCTCAACGCCGGGGATGATGCACCGCAGCTCACGTCCAAGGAGACCTGACCGACAGCGCGATACGCAAGACAGTCGACAGGCGCTTTTGCAGACCCGAAAACCCCACACCCCCGGGAAGGACACCGTCAGGGAGTGCGGCGGCTATGGGCTGCCCTAGGTCGATTCTCTCGCCCCTAGAGCCTCGGGATTCGCAGCTCTCAAACATGAAGAACAACAAAGAACGAGATAGAAAAACGGTGGAGGATAAAACGTAGATGAAAAAGTAGTATATTGATTTGTTCGATTGTGTGTTGTTCAATCGGCCGTCACCCCCAACATATATAAGAGGCGGCTAGACTTCCCGTACAAGTAAAGGATTCATCTGGTCTTTCCTTACAAGAAAAATTACATCAATTCACGTCCTAGAGTCCTAATTCTATTCCAACTCGGATCCAGTCTGAATCTGGCCCAAACTCTGTCTTCCTTCTTGCGTGGGCCACCGGGCTTGCATATGATCTCCGATCGAGACGGCCCAAATATAAAACTTGTGCGCCTCGACGATACGAACAACTCTCATATTGATCACTTTTTCAAATAAGGCCATCTTGAATACTTTTCGAGGTCATCTTTATCTTCCAGTCGGACTCGGTCTTGCAGTAGCCTGGATTATCCGAGTCTCGTAGTGAATTTTTAGGCTATATATTATCTCTGATGATGATGACTCCAAAATCAAAGTTTACCGTCTTGATGATACGCACAACTTCTGTATTGAACACTTCTTCATCCAAGGTCATTTTGATAAACTTTCGAGCACATGTTCAATTTCACTCGGACTTGAGCTCATCCACTCGGATATTAGATACTTTCACTCGGATTGTCCGATTGGACTTTTTCACTCGGAAGACAATCTTTCACTCGGATGACTATATTTCCATTCGGATGACTATATTTCCACTCGGAAGGCACTATCTTATTCAATCGGCAAGTATTCGTCCCGATGGTAATCTTTTCACTCGGAATATTTTCACCTGGACGACAATTTCACTCGGATGATCATATTTCCACTCGGATGACTATATTTCCACTTGGATAATAATAAGTTCATCCGGTCAGCAAACTTTCACTCGACCGGTAAATTTTCAATCGACCGTAAACTTTCACTCGGATGGTAAACTTTTCACTCGGATTTCTGACAGAAAACATAGCCCGATCTTGATTTGTCTCTCCAGGCCTCATACGACCTCGGATTGAGACGAATTATATATGAAAATCGATCGGCTCGACGAGACGAAACTTTTCCGTGTTGAAGGTTTTTCAATTCAAGGCCGTCTTGAAGGCCGAATTGCTCACGCATTGCATCAGACACTCATCAACATGTGTCTGGTGTCAAGCGTAATATTTTGGTCTCTGGCCTGTCCAGACCGTATTGACTATAACTATTGCATATGAACTTGGATTAAGATGATTTATATATGAAAATCAATTGCCTCGACGAGACGAAGACAATTTCTTTAGAGTGCTCCTTCATCTGAGGTAGTCCTGAAAGCAGAATTGGCCGAAAAGCACTCGGAACACTAAATTCTGTCACTCGGAGTACAGCTTCCGCCCCTAAGATGAGGTCAGATGTCAATGACTTAAACATCAAAGTTATTCCATTCGACGACGCGAAACTTTTCATGCTGAAAAACTCTTTCACTCTGTAGCTTGCCAAAATCAGGTGTCAACACCCCCAAACAAGACTTCAATGATGATGTGTCCGGCGCACAGATAGTCTTCAGCATTGCAAGGCGGGTTCCTCCTTCAATGACTTCAAAGTGATGTATTCGGCTTTCCATTTAATGTTGTACCCCTCGGCTTCCACACCTTCCTGACTTCAGCTTCCACGTGACGAGTGAATACGAGAGGTCAGGGTATTTTTGCCCATAGCACCCTGACCATACAAGAGAGGTGCCTATTTAAAGAGAATAGATCTCAGATCCATTCCACACCCCGCGGAAAAATCCTCAGAGCTTGCTAAGAAGAACCGCCCCAACATGGCTAACGCTCCCAGCTCTTCCTCTCGTCCCCATGGCTCCGAAAAGGGTGATTGGGAGAGATGCTCCGTATCTCACAGTCAGCCATCGAAGCTGGAAAAAGAGGGCTTTCTTCCTCCCGTGGATCTAGTCCCCGTTCGAGCAGGGCTGACGTCCTTCAATGGCGGGGTTCAGGCGGAGAACTTCCCTGATCCGTCCAGGAGGGAACGAGTATGCTTCGTTCCCTTCTTGCTAAGAGGCGTCGGATTTCCAATCCATCCCTTCCTCCGAGGACTTCTGGAGTATTATGGCCTCCAACTGCACAGTTTCACTCCCGCCTCCATCCTGCACATCACGGGTTATGTTGCTCTATGTGAGCTATTCCTAGGCTGCGAGGCCCATTTTGAATTATGGAGAAAATTGTTCTGCCTCGTCCCTCATAATCAAGGGGGGTCAATATTCGAAGTGGGAGGAGCCGAAGTGTGGCGTATCGCCGGGACCGGATACCTGTCCGGCACGCCGAAGAAGGCTTCCGAAGAGTGGCCTTCCGAATGGTTCTATATTGACAACGTCGCTCTTCCTGACCCAGTCTGAATGGGCCTCCCTGAATTTTCAAGTGCTCCATTGAAGAAACGCCATAGCTGGTGTCCACGGAGCCTCGAGGAGGAGGATAGCGCAGAAGTCAGTCAGTTGATGGGCAAGATTAAGATGCTCGCCCAGTCCGTATTGTCAATAATCGAGGTAATGGCAATCTTCATAGTGCGGGGGGTCCAACCACTCCAATACAGAGGGCTTCCTATGTGGCACTATAATGGGGAAGATGACGCCTCACGCTACGGTCGAAAGGGTCCAAAAATCCCCGCCGCTTTGGTCAAAATATTGGACGAACTATACAAAGGGGATCAGGAGGAGTTCACTCGTCTCCAATGTCGATATGGATTTTCCATGTATAATCCTCCTAGCTGGGTAAGCTCCAATCCCACCATTTTACCCCCCTCCCTGAATTATTTTTGATGGACAGTAACCTATCCACTCGCTACAAAAATGGCGGAAGGCCATCGAGGGGATCCATAGCCCCGCTCCCCAGCCAGCGGGTCACAACCGGGACCTTGACCCCTTATTCGAAGAAGATCCGGACATATTTGTGGAGCTCGAGGATGGAGTATTCTATCAGACGAGTTACGATGGTATGGAGGTACCCATCATCGCCGATTACCCCGGTCTCCTCCCTACTTCGCATGTGAGTAATTTAAAAGACACATTTTTCGAAAGAGTTTCCTTACCATGCCTCACCTACCACACTATTTCGTGTTCCAAAGGGGAGGCGCTCGACGCCACAACATGCACCAGAAGTGTCTCCGAGGAGAACGACGCCCGCGCCGAGCATATCTTTGAAGAGAAAGGCAATTGATAATACGACAGAACCCTCATCAAAGAGGTAAGTCTTTCTTTTCAAGAATACATCTTCTGATTGCCACGTAAAATTGTGATGCCATTCGCCGCATTCTATCAGGAAAAGTATCCGCCAGACTATGTTCGGGGATCCGGCCGGACGTGCCTCCACTAGTCAGGTTCCGGACCCTGCCCTAAGGACGGGGGCTGACACGGGAGTGGCGCCGAACTATCCTTCCACAGAGGATTCATATGATATGTCTGTCATGAACTCTGAAGTGGAGAGCGCCATGAATCATCGTCGTCAGAGGGCCGCTCTTCGTGACCCCGGATTTTCAAAGGAGGCATTTGATGCCTTCAGCTCGGCTGATGCGTACATCCAATCTGCTTGGGATGGGCTTGCTAGAGACACTGACCAGCATCTGAAAGATATGCGGGTAAGTGTAGATTTAATAATCATACACCAATAGCCCCCGAGGCTTAAAGCAGTTGATACAACTGATTTAAGGATCATTGTATAACCAAGTGCTTACGGAGAAGAACAGCCTGTTATCTTAGGAACTAGAAAAGTATCATACCCAGCTAACTGCTGCCAATGCCGAAATGGAGAAATCCAAGAAGGCGTCTCCTGGTAATGTTCCCCTCCATCAAGAAAACATAATGGTATACCAATAATGCTAACACGGTTGCTCACCTCTTAATAGGATCATTAGATCAACTGCAAGAGCAACTGAAAGCCGCTCAAGGCGGAGAACGAGAAGCCAAAAAACTACTAGCCGCGGGCGAGCATGTGCTAACACGAGTCATGGAGGAGAAGAACAAACTCCAGGATTCCAAAACCCAGCTGCGCGAAGAACTGAAAGATGTGCGGGCCCAGCTAGCTGACTCCGTAAAGGAGAATAAAAGGCTGTGAGGCGGCATATTCAGTATGTGGTCGAACTTACCTTCGAATAATTTGGAGGTAGAGGGGACTGACAGAGTTATGTCTGCAGGTATGCTGACCGGTCGTCCCGAAGAGGAGATGTCTGGATTCTCGAGCGATCTGCTACAAGAGCTGTCGCAAGTGCACGAGCAGGCTCGGCAGGCGATGCGAAGTGTTGCCAAGGCCTTATGGCCATCCGCCTCCCCCCCCCCCCCAAGAAAGATTGAGGAGCTAATACAGCTATTCAAGGGAGCACGGTGGCGCTTTCGATTATGGAAGATATCGGCTTGCCGGGAAGGTGCACGAGAAGCCTGGTGTCGGTGTCAAAACCGGCGGATCTCGGGTAGGGGGGTCCCGAACTGTGCATCTAAGGCAGATGGTAACAGGAGGCAGGGGACATGATGTTTACCCAGGTTCGGGCCCTCTTGATGGAGGTAATACCCAACGTCATGCTTGATTGTTCTTGATAATATGAGTAATACAAGAGTTGATCTACCACGAGATCAGAGAGGCTAAACCCTAGAAGCTAGCCTATATGATTGTTGTTCTTGGTCCTACAGACTAAACCCTCCGGTTTATATAGACACTGGAGGGGGCTAGGGTTACACAGAGTCAGTTACAAGGAAGGAGATATACATATCCGTATTGCCAAGCTTGCCTTCCACGCCAAGGAGAGTCCCATCCGGACATGGGACGGAGTCCTCAATCTTGTATCTTCATAGTCCAACAGTCCGGCCAAAGGATATAGTCTGGCTGTCCGGATACCCCCTAATCCAGGACTCCCTTAGTAGCCCCTGAACCAGGCTTCAATGACGATGAGTCCGGCGCGCAGATTGTCTTCGGCATTGCAAGGCGGGTTCCTCCTCCGAATACTTCATAGAAGATTTTGAACACGAGGATCGTGTCCGGTTCTTCAAAACGAGTTCCACATACCACCATAGAGAGAATAATATTTCCACAAATCTAATCTACTGACGTACCCCGTAGTGTGACATCACACCATAGCCAGGTCTTTATAAGGATCATTTTTCATAACCCATCTCAGTGTGTTTCGCGAGGCGGTTTCCTTGGCACGTCTTGTTGAAGCAGAGATCGTGTCCCCTTTATCACGGGATTCTCATCAATACGGGCGTGGGTAACCCAACCGTGACTGTGGGTAGGACTCCTAGATCTTAGGCAAGTCCCAAACGGCCACGAGGAGGACACTTGATATTCACCCTCTTTATAAAGGGGACAAGGCTTTTTCCTCTCGATCTTAATCGAATCCGCCTCCCGCCTCGAGTTCCAACACCCAAAGCTCAGGTTTAGGCACTTCGGACCTTCAACTATGTTCGGATCCAACCTTCAAGGTCGGTGGATGCCTTCCTCCATCACGGAGGAGGATATCAAGAAGTTGAGAGAGGCCAGATATCTGACCGCCGAAATTTCGCATCGGCTGCCTGCCCGAGGGCAAGTCGTCCCTACTCCCGAACCCAACGAGAGCGTCGTGTTCGTCTCCCACCTCCTCCGAGGACTAGGCCTCGCTCTGGACCCCTTTGTTAGGGGTCTTATGTTCTATTATGGGCTAGATTTTCATGATCTGGCCCCGGATTCCCTTCTTCACATTTCGTCATTTATTGTCGTATGTGAGGCCTTCCTCCGCATTGCCCCTCACTTCGGCCTATGGCTCAAGACCTTCGATGTGAAGCCGAAGATGATCGAGGGGCAGCACGCAGCGTGCAGAGGCGCTTCAATAAGCAAAATCGCTGATGCTCCATGGCCTGAGGGTAGCTTCCCAGAGGTGTCCGGATTGTGGCAGTGGGAGTGGTTCTACATCACAGCTCCCCGAAGTGCCAAGTGGGTAGCTGCCCCCACCTTTCGCTCAGGCCCCCCACCACAACTTATGTCATGGATCAGCAGGGGGCTGAGCTGGGATCCAGCCAAGGACATGCCAATACTGCAAAGACGTATCCGAGATCTCTTTGAGAGAGATTTCATTCTGGTTATGGTAGTGCAAGTTATGCTAGTTCGTCGAGTCCAGCCTTGCAAACGCCGTCCCCTCCGCATGTGGGAGTTCAACCCGGAGGGACCGCGAGCTATCCAACACTTCCTCGGCATGACGCCCGAGGAGATGTACAAATTGTTCTTCGGACCACAAATAATGTGTCCGGACATCACTGAGGATGCAGGTCTGAGCTGCAATCGCCCGGATACCCAAGTAAGTAGCCCCGCATCCGAACACACTGTCCGTTTATTTATCGCAAGGTCGCCCTTAAAAAGCCACTCTTTGACCAAGATTGGATAGCGAAGGCAAAGTTGATCAGGTGTCCGGCCCCCCTCCCTGAGACCTCACCAAATCCCGTGCTAACCAGGATGCTGGAGATCACGCCTTATCAAGCGCCCTTAGGAGAAGATAAAGGGGGGAACAAGGAGGATAGCACCTCCACGAAGGAGGTTAGCCGGGGAGGAGGGACTGAAACTTCCTCTCCCCAGGGAAGGAAGAGGACCGCCTCCAAGGACCCGGAGACAATGGTCTCCAAATGGAGGAAGAAATCTTCGCCGGAGGGTCCTGCCCCGGGGGCTACCCCGGACGCACTATGCCCTCAAGGGGATCAGCCCTCCACCGAGCTGTAAGTAAAAGGGCACTTAATAATGAAAATACCTCGCTTTACTTCTGAGGAGAATAACCGAAGCATTTATCTTGCAGTTCGGATCTTAGCCCTTCTCAGCAGAGCTCTTCTTCAGGGGATCTTCTTCCAGAGATGATGGGGAGTGAAACGCCTCCCCCTGCCATACCTCCTCATGAGGCGGGCGACCCCGAGGTGTCGTCGCGGAGGGTTTCTCCTGATCCGGCAAGGCCAGAAGGCAATCCTATGGCCACCCGAAGTCCTCAGTATCCGGCTCTTGAAGAGAGCAATCGAAAGAGTCTGGCACCGTCTGGTGTGCGGTCGGATGTACTGAGGGATCTGCTAGAGCGAGCGGCTATCTCAGAAGAGCACCGCATGTTGATGGGTATGGTGATTGAAAGGATTTCGTCCGCCGAAAGCGGGTTGCATGAAGCCTTTATGAGTCTACTGACGGGTTTTGAGGTACGCGAAATGATGTACATTTTTGACAGTACCACACATTTTTAGATGTGCCCTGTGTAGATAGTAGCCCCTGAGACTCTGGGTGCTGTCGAAGACGACGACGCACAGAGGATCATAGTCCCAGGAATAATCGTGCCGCCTTAATATGCAGGTGGAGGAGGGTCCGGTGGCCAGCCGGACTGATGAGTTTGCCGAGCTAACGCAGCAGCTTGACGTGGCAGATGCCGACATCGTACTTGTCAACAAGGGGCTTGACGAGGCACAGGGTATTTGATTCTTCCAGCGACACATGGAAGAGGAGCATGATGCCAGTATCTATAACATGTGTGTGAATGCAGATGGAGCTGCGGCTGTGGAGAACCTTTGGGTGGAACTTGCCCGAGCCAAAGAACAAGCCAGGAAAAGCGATGCGGCTGCCCTAAAGGCAGTTAAGGAGCTGAAAGCCGAATAGGCTGCTCACTGCCAAAGCAAGGAGTAGATAGCCAAGATGGCTGTGGAATTGAAGAATGCTGTTGACCGTTACGAGCTTCTTGAAAAGGAAGATCGAGCGAAGAGGACAGACCTGGAGAAGGCCACGATGGCGACCAAAGACACCCGCTCTGCAATGAGAGCGATGAAGGAGGAGCTGCGTCAAGTCGGGGATATCGTGGCTGGGAAGCCTTTATGCTGCGGATGAAGTTCGGAGATCCTAGGTACGCCCCTTTGGACCGGCTGTGGAGTTCTGCGGACGCATATCTGGACTTAGCGGTGAGTGCTACTGATGTGGCCGAATACTTCCAAGATCAAAAAGATCGCGAAGTGGAAAAGCTGTTCTGGTCACAATTTAACGTTCTAGAGCGTCCGCTTCCATTGACTGGTCGGTTGGCCGAATGGGCCGAGCTGAATAGGTTGCTCGGACTCGCCATGAGGTCTGTTGTGGATCATCTGTGGCCGGAAAGGCCAAAGCCAAACAGTTATTTTAGTTTGGTGCAACAGTTCCTTGGTGCAGTGCCGCACATCAACGCGATGAAGAGGTCGGCGTGTGTAGAGGGTGCGCGTATGGCCCTTGCCCGTGTGAAGACATACAGGGCGGAGATGGAGGCCACAGCCATTGCAGCCCAAGATTCGGACGAGAGCCGAGTACCAGCCGAGCACTACTTTCGAGAAGTTCTTGAGGGCACTCGTTCAATAGAAGCGCAATGCTCGAAGAATATTATGTTCTAATGACATGTATTCCCATTGAAAAACAATGTTTTACTGAATTGTAAAGGCTATTTTATACTTGTGCCTGAAAGAATTATAATACCTCTTGTGCGGCTGTTTATGTATATATGTATCTAACCTGAAAGATGGCAGTCACCGGCTTCAGCCCCCACGCATATAATGCGGGGGTGCTCGTAGAAGACGCATGTTCACACTTGATCCAATGTCTTGGTCCATTAAGGAGGTGATAGCGCAGCGAACTAGGCAATCGGACTATAATGCTTTAACACTTTCACTTAGCCAGAGGAGTTTAACAGTGGGGCTAATATATAGCCCCTGGTGGCTCCGCGCTCATCCGAATTCAGGGCGCGTACATGCCTGGCCGGGAAACGGCCCTTCGTTAAGGCGGAGGAAGCCTGAAGATTCTGCTAGGTCATTGAGTGGTTGACCAGTCTCACACTATATCATGACAGTCAATTTTCGGCTTTCTCTACTGAGGTGCTCGTCCGGATGAACCAGGGCACAATCGCAGTAGTTCTCCTGGTGCCACCTTAGCCGATAGAGCGGAACGTAAGGCAGCAAAACACAGGAGCCGGGCAAACCCAACATTTAACCAAAGACATGATTCGGAGCTGATGCATATAAGGCCAAACTCGCGACGCCGAACACTCCCTAAGGTATTCGGTCTTTATGATGTAAACCGGGCTAAACAGTGCCCTTTGTAATAAGCCCCTGGTGTCCAGGTACGTGCAATATTCTGACATGGCCACAAGCCAATACGTCAGCATCCTTCTCAATTGTACTGAGAATCCAGGGGATGTGTATCAACAAGAGACAGTAAAAAAGGTTTACGCATGGTCTTAATCTAAAAAGAATCCTTGGAACGGGTCCCTGCTGCATGTCTGCGCATGTGTCTCCATTGTGTCGTATCCTGGACGGGTGTAGCACAATGGTCATCTGTAAAAGAGAGGAACTTAGCTGAAAGGTTGTCGTGCAAAAGGTAGGTTATACTAAATAAACCATGTACAGTTCAAGATGAGTAAAGTTGAGCCTATTTGTCACTTGTTTACACGCGTTGAGCCCCTTGTATTGTTATAGGGGTATAGCCATCAAACCTGTATCAATTATATATAGCTACACCGGACTCGTCTAACCGCATCCGTGGTCTTAACGACCTGTCAGATGCTCTAGTTGGTGAGGCCGTTTAGTGTGCGGCTGCCAAGGCAGCCGCACGGTCTTCCGCGCACAAGGAGCGCTCAATATTTCCATTTACTGTAATGATGCCACGTGGACCAGGCATCTTGAGAATGAGGTAAGCGTAATGCGATATTGCGTTAAAGCGAGCGAAAGCTTCGCGTCCGAGTAGTGCTTTATAGCCACTTTGGAATGGAGCGATGTGGAAGGTTAACTTTTCGCTGCGGAAGTTATCGGGAAAGCCGAATATAACCTCTAGTAGCAGGGATCCCGTGCAATGGGCTTCTGGGCCTGGCGTTACTCCTTTAAAGGTAGTATTGCTATGGCTGATTTTTGTTGGGTCTATCCCCATTTTGCGGACTGTGTCCTGATATATCAGGTTTAAACTACTGCCACCGTCCATCAGGACTCGTGTGAAGTGGTATCCGTCAATTATTGGGTCTAACACCACGGCAGCCCATCCTGCATGCCGGATACTTGCCGAGTAGTCCCGATGGTCAAAGGTGATCGGTTGGGACGACCAGTGGCAGAACTCCGCGGTGATAGGCCCTGGGGCATGTGTCTCTAGGAGTGCCGCTTTGTTTCTCCCCTAATCACGTGTAACACGTTTATTGTTTTGACTTCTGGTGGGAATTTCTTCTGTTCCCCATTGCTTTCCTTGCGAGGCTCGTCCTCGTCTTCGCTTGGTGTATCCTGCCCCTTGTGTTCGGCGTTGAGCTTGCCGGACTGCTTGAAGACCCAACATTCTCTATGGGTACGATTTGCAGGTTTATCGGGGGTGTTGTGGATCTGACATATTTTGTCCAGAATCTTGTGTAGGCTGGACAGTTCGTCTCTGTTGCCTTTGGAGGGCAGCTTTTGCTGACCTGGCCGAGAGCTTCTGAATCCGGCGTTTATCGCCGTGCTCTTCGGGCTGTCTTCTTTATTCCGGCGATTGTTTTTGCTGCGTCGTGGCTTCCCGTTTCCGTCCCTGACTTCGGATGTAATTGGGTCACTGGTGCTACATCGGGCCAGCCAGCTGTCCTCGCCCGCGTAAAAGCGGGTGATGAGGCTTGTTAATGCTGCCATTGTTCTCGGCTTTTCTTGGCCGAGGTGTCTGGCAAGCCATTCGTCTCAAATGTTGTGCTTGAAAGTTGCTAAGGATTCGGCGTCCGGACAGTCGACTATTTGGTTCTTTTTAGTGAGAAACCTGTTCCAAAGCTTTCGGGCTGACTCTCCGGGTTGTTGAGTTATATGACTTAAATCGTCTGCATCCGGTGGTCGGACATAGGTCCCTTGAAAATTTGCCCGAAAAGCGTCCTCGAGCTCTTCCCAGCTTCCGATGGAGCTTTCGGGGAGGCTTTTAAGCCAGTGCCAAGCTGGTCCTTTGAGCTTGAGGGGTAAGTACTTGATGGCATGGAGATTGTCTCCTCGAGCCATGTGGATATGGAGGATGTAGTCCTCAATCCAGACCCCAGGGTCTGTCCTTTCGCCGTACGCCTCTATGTTTACGGGTTTGAATCCCTCTGGAAATCCATGGTCTAGCACCTCATAGGTGAAACATAGGGGGTGTGCGGCACCCCTGTATTTGGGTGTACCATGGTGTTCAAATTTTTGTTGTGTTGCATTGCTTGCTGGAGCGCGCTTGCTTGGCCCGTAGATGGATCTGGTTGCGCCGTCCTTTTGATGCGCGTCCTCACGTGGATCGCTTACTGTCTTGTGTGCGGCGTCGTTTGCCACTCTATGTTGGCCACGAGGTCGTCTATCCGACTGGATGGTTGTTTTGTTTTTTGATTGCGGGGGCTCTAAGGCCTCATCATTGAATTCAGGTAGCAGCTTTCGCTTCGGGTAGCTCTTTGCATGGCTACTGCCGCCGTACTTTGCTACGGTGTTGAGTACTTTACTCCATCTAATTCTAAGTATGTCTTGTGCATCCCTGAGCCTTTGCTTCTGCTTTTTCAGACTCCTCGCAGTGGCAACAAGCCTTTGATGGTGATTCTATTGCTCTGGGTGCCTGTCCGATGTGATGTCATCCGGACTGCTATCTTCTCCGGAGACGGGTTGTTCGGTTTGATTCTCCGTGTTGCCGTGGTCGGACGGTGGTTCAATGATGTGTTCGTCGTCCGCTGGCTCACCCTGCTCTATCGCTGGGTCTATATGATCGTTGTTTCTGCCGAGGCGGGATTTGGAGTGGCGCTTACGCCGCCGCTTTGAATGCTTCTCGAGGGATCGATCCTTCGCTGCGTCCTTCCGTTCCTCGTCGTCATTTTCTTTGGGTGTGTCCATCGTGTATACATCATATGATGAAGTGGGCGTTCAGTGCCCTGTGGGCAGTGGCTCCTGTTCGTCTCCTGCATCGTCGTCCATACCGTCGATGTGTTCGGAGTCGAAGTCGAGCATGTCGGTCAAATCGTCGATAGTGGCTACTAAGTGGGTGGTGGGTGGGCGGCGAATTTCTTCATCCTCCGCATCCCAATCCTGCTGGACATAGTTCGGCCAGGACTCTCCTGACAAGGAGAGAGACTTTAATGAATTCAGTATGTCGCCGAAGGGCGAGTGCTGAAAGATATCCGCGGAGGTGGACTCTATGATCGGCGCCCAGTCGGATTCGATAGGCACGGGCGCAGGCGGTTCCGAGTCCGTGGCCAGGGAAGAGTCCGATAGTTCGTCATCACGGCTCGCGTGAAGGGTAAGGTCGGTATTTGGCTCGATCGCCGCTGAAGATGCAGCCTCCGTGACGGGGTCTATCCACCCGTGCTTGGATGGCGCAATGGGCTCCTAATTGAGGGTCGGAACAGTCGCCGGTGCGATCTCCCGAACACTGTCCGATGGTAGAGCTAAATCATGCTCATCGTGACCGTGCAGCGCACTCGGCAAGGGCTCGAAACTGCCGAAGATCAAGTCTCCGTGGATGTCGGCCGTGTGGTTTATGCTTCCAAAACTGACCTGGTGGCCAGGGGCATAACTCTCGATCTGCTCTAGATGGCCAAGCGAGTTGGCCCGCAGTGCGGAGCCGCCGAATACAAAGATCTGTCCGGGGAGGAAAGTCTCACCCTGGACTACATCGCTATCGATGATTGAAGGGGCCATCCAGCCTAACGATGACGACACAGAGGAACTCTCAATGAAAGCACCAATGTCGGTGTCAAAACCGGCGGATCTCGGGTAGGGGGTCCCGAACTGTGCATCTAAGGCGGATGGTAACAGGAGGCAGGGGACACGATGTTTACCCAGGTTCGGGCCCTCTTGATGGAGGTAATACCCTACGTCCTGCTTGATTGTTCTTGATAATATGAGTAATACAAGAGTTAATCTACCACGAGATCAGAGAGGCTAAACCCTAGAAGCTAGCCTATGGTATGATTGTTGTTCTTGGTCCTATGGACTAAACCCTCCAGTTTATATAGACACTGGAGGGGGCTAGGGTTACACAGAGTCAGTTACAAGGAAGGAGATCTACATATCCGTACTGCCAAGCTTGCCTTCCAGTCCCATCCGGACACGGGACGAAGTCTTCATAGTCCAACCGTCCGGCCAAAGGATATAGTCCGGCTGTCCGGATACCCCCTAATCCAGGACTCCCTCACCTGGGCCATGGCTCGGGTCGTACCTCTAGGGTCAGATGGGAAAGAAGTTCCCATTAATTTGGTATATGACCAAGTAGAAGTAGCTGCCAAGTATTCCCAGCAGGATTGTAAGTTAGACAGCCTGCTGGACGGTATAGAGGAGGAAATTTTTGAGTCCAAGTGACTATGTACTTTCCTTGACATATGTAACTCTAGCTGAATTGTAAAACGATTGTCATGGAAGACCTTTTCGCTTCGACCTTTGAACCCGAAGGTGCGGAGTGTTTCTGAATACCTGAGTGGTAAAATAGACCGGGGTATGCATGGAAACCAGGCGTAGGGGTCATAGTTGCTTGAACATATAAGTTGTATCCGGATAGTTATGTTATATTACATTATGATTGTAAGAAACATCTTCCAGAGAGAATAGTTCCGTTAAGGGTTCCTTTCCCGGGGTGTGCATGCGTTAAAATGCATGTCCGAACTGTGATTGGAAAAAATATAGTATACGTAACATCTGGGGGTTCACCATGGGGTGAATGCAAAAACATATTTAATCCATCAACCGAATATTCCCTTAAGAACGCTAGCTTTCGGCTTCACCCAGTCTGAGGTACACATCCGGATGACCCGGGAGTAACAATCGCAGAGGTGCTCCCTTTATGCCCTAGCTGAACTAACGGGAACGTAGGGCATAAGCACAGGAGCCAGGCAACCTAGGTTGGCTAAAACATAAGTCATATCGATGCATATAATGGCAAAGAAAAGGTACATATGGGAAAAACGCATATGTGATGAGCTTGATGCTCGGAAAATAAGAATAAGCTTATGTCCGGGAAGCCCCCAGGTATAATGGACGTACATGTTCGAGGATGTGTACATCACAGGTGCACGGTTTAGCTGTGCGAAAGCTTTAAGGCTTAGAAAAAAGGATGAACGAAAAGAGAGGAAAAATAAAGGAAACAACAGGGAGAAGGAGACGAACAAATAGTTCGGCGCTAGGCATAGAATCTTTAGAGTCTGGCCGCGTTCCAGGGGTTCGGCTCTAGGCAATTGTCTGATGCAGCACGCAGGCGGTACGCTCCTCCAGTGAGAACTTCGTCAATGATGAAGGGACCTTCCCACTTGGGCTTGAGTTTGTCCTTTTTCTTCTCCGGCAAGCGTAGAACGAGTTCACGAACATTATAAGTCTTGGCCCGTACTTCTCTGCTTTGATATCTGCGGGCCTGTTGTTGATAAAATGCGGAACGGGCTTTTGCAACATCACGCTCATCCTCCTGGGCATCTAGGCTGTCCTGCCGATCAAGCTCAGCCTCTCTCTCTCTCTCTTCGTACATGCGCACTCGAGACGAGTCATGAATAATATCGCAGGGCAACACAGCCTCCGCGTCGTACACCATGAAGAAAGATGTATATCCAGTAGTGTGGTTGGGCGTGGTCCGCAGCCCCCAGAGTACGAAGTCAAGCTCCTCAACCCAGTGCATGTCCGATTCTCTCAAAGACCGCACTAGTCAGGGTTTGATGCCGCTCATAATAAGACCATTGGCCCGTTCGACTTGACCGTTTGTTTGCGGGTGATAGACAGAGGCATGATCGAGCTTAAATGCCCAGATTAGCACACCAAGTTTTCACCTCATCGGCTATGAAATTGGAGCCGTTATCGGTGATGATGCTGTGTGGAACACCATAACGGTGCACCACGCTGGATATGAATTCTATCACTGGCCCCGCCTCGGCCGTTTTAACTGGTTTGGCCTCTATCCACTTAGTGAATTTATCCACCATGACCAGCAGATACTTTCTCTTGTGGCTTCCTCCTTTAAGGGGTCTGACCATATCAAGCCCCCAGACCGCGAAAGGCCACGTGATGGGGACCATTTGTAGAGCGGTGGGGGCATATGGCTTTGGTTGGTGAAGATCTGGCATCCGACACAACGTTGGACAAGGTCATGTGCATCCGCTCGGGCCGTCGGCCAGTAAAAACCTGTATGGAAGGCCTTGCTAACAAGGGCCCGAGCTGCGGCGTGGTGACCGCCGAGACCGGCATGAATTTCAGCTAAGAGTTGCCGCCCCTCTTCCTCGGAGATACATCTTTGAAGAACTTCGGTAGCGCTTTTCTTATAGAGCTCTCCGTCGTGAACCTTGTAGGTCTTCGAACGCCAGACAATGCGGCGAGTTCTCTTCTGTTAAGGTAGGCCAAGAAGGGTTCGGTCCATGGGGCAATGACTTCCATGATGAGATGGGCCGACGGTGTTATTTCAGTGGCTGAGCCCCCAATGATATCATTGTGTTCGGAATCTGGGGTTGTGTTCGAATCCGGACTGGTGTTGCCGCTCTCCCCTTTCCACACCACGGACGGCTTAAAAAGCCTTTCCAGAAAGATGTTAGGTGGGACGGGGTCATGCTTAGCACTGATGTGAGCAAGGACGTCTGCCGCTTGATTACTTTCTCGAGCCACGTGATGAAACTTGAGCCCCTTGAACCGAGCCAACATTTTTAGGACGGCGTTGCGATAATCCGCCATCTTCGGATCTTTGGCATCAAAATCTCCATTTATTTGAGATATTGCGAGGTTTGAGTCCTTGCGCACTTCCAGGTGTTGTATGCCCATGGAGACAGCCATCCAGAGACCATGCAATAAGGCCTTGTATTCGGCCGCGTTCTTGGAGTCTGTGTATAATATTTGGAGTACGTACTGGACTACGTCTCCAGTGGGGGACATTAAAACGACGCCCGCTCCTAATCCTGCCAGCATTTTGGAACCATCGAAATACATAACCCAGTTGGAATATGTGCCGTACTCTTTAGGGAATTCGGCCTTTGTCCACTCGGCGATGAAGTCCACCAGTACTTGGGATTTGATGGCTCGACGTAGTTTGTATGTTATGTCGAATGGAAGGAGCTCAATGGCCCATTTGGCTATCCGGCCCATAGCATTGTGGTTGTTTATTATGTCATTGAGTGGTACTTCGGAAGCCACTGTGATGGAACATTCTTGGAAGTAGTGTCCTAGCTTCCAGGATGCCATGAAGACCGCGTATGCTATCTTTTGGTAATGAGGGTACCGGGATTTGCATGGTGTGAGGACAGTGGATACGTAATATACCGACTTCTGAAGCGGGAATTTGTGTCCGTCCTACTCTCGCTCAAAGACGAGCACGGTTCTCACCACCTGGTGTGTTGCCGATATGTATAATAACATGGGTTCTCTGACGTTCGCGCGGCCAGGATTGGGTTGCTCGCGAGAAGGGTTTTTATTTCTTCCAGTCCGGCTGTTGCCGCATCTGTCCACTCGAAGTGATCGGTGCGCCAGATATAGTGGCAATGCCTTTTCTCCCAATCTGGAGATAAAGCAGCTTAGACTGCCACGCATCCTGTGAGTTTTTGGACCTGTTTAAGGTCCATTGGCGTAGCCAATTGTGACAAAGCTCAGATTTTTGTTGTATTTGCTTCAATTCCTCTATTGGAAACGATGAAGCCCAGCAGCTTTCCAGTAGGGACACCAAAAACACACTTTTCCGGATTGAGCTTGATGTCATATGCACGGAGGTTGTCGAATGTGAGACGTAAATCGTCTATTAGTGAATCGACGTGCCTAGTTTTAATGATGACGTCGTCCATGTATGCTTCAACTGTCTTGTCGATCTGTTTCTCCAGGCATGTTTGAATCATGCATTGGTAGGTGGCCCCAGCATTTTTGAGCCCGAAGGGCATGATGTTGAAGCAGAATGGCCCATATGGGGTAATGAATGTCGTTGCGGCTTGATCGGACTCCTTCACTTTGATTTGATGGTATCTGTATATGCAACGAGGAAGCACAGTGAGTCGTGTCCTGTGGTGGCATCAATGATCTGGTCGATGCGGGGAGGGGGAAGGGATCCTTAGGGCAGGCCTTATTGAGGTCTTTGAAATTGACGCACAGGTGCCAGGATTTATCCTTCTTTGGCACCATCACCAAGTTTGCTAGCCAGTCCGGGTGTTTTATTTCTCTAATGAATATGGCCTCGATTATCTTGGCTAGCTCCTCCCCCATAGCTTGACGTCTGGGTTCGGAAATGAAGGAAATATGCCCTAGAGGCAATAATAAAGTTATTATTTATTTCCTTATTTCATGATAAATGTTTATTATTCATGCTAGAATTGTATTAACCAGAAACATAATACATGTGTGAATACATAGACAAACAGAGTGTCACTAGTATGCCTCTACTTGACTGGCTCGTTGAATCAAAGATGGTTAAGTTTCCTAGCCATAGACATGAGTTGTCATTTGATTAACGGGATCACATCATTAGAGAATGATGCCATTGACTTGACCCCTTCCGTTAGCTTAGCACTTGATCGTTTAGTATGTTGCTATTGCTTTCTTCCTAACTTATACATGTTCCTATGACTATGAGAT
The DNA here is from genome assembly GCF_003073215.2 of Triticum urartu. Taxonomy (NCBI): domain Eukaryota; kingdom Viridiplantae; phylum Streptophyta; class Magnoliopsida; order Poales; family Poaceae; genus Triticum; species Triticum urartu. The sequence goes on along the minus strand of NC_053026.1, from coordinate 464,037,960 downwards.
TATGCAACTCCCGTTTACCGGAGGAACACTCTGTGTGCTACCAAACGTCATGATACGTCCGTTTTGCATTATGCTTTTATATTGATATTTATTGCATTATGGGTTGTTATTACACATTATGTCACAATACTTATGCCTATTCTTTCTTATTTTACAAGGTTTGCATAAAGAGGGAGAATGCCGGCAACTGGGATTCTGGGCTAGAAAAGGAGAAAATATTAGAGACCTATTCTGCACAGCTCCAAAAGTCCTGAAACTTCACGGAAGACAATTTCACAATATATAATAAATATTGAGCGCAAGAAGTTCACCAGGGGGGCCACAACCAGCCGACGAGGGTGGGGGGCGCGCCCTACCCCCTGGGCGCGCCCCCTACCTCGTGGGCCCCCTGGTGGCCCTCTGATGATCATCTTCTGCTATATGAAGTCTTTTGATGGGAAAAAATCATAAGCCATCTTCTCGGACGAAACTCCGCCGCCACGAGGCGAAACCTTGGCGTAACCAATCTAGGGCTCCGGCAGAGCTGTTCGGCCAGGGAAACTTCCCTCCGGGAGGGGGAAATCATCGCCATCGTCATCACCAATGCTCCTCTCATCGGGAGAGGGCAACTCCATCAACATCTTCATCAGCACCATCTCCTCTCAAAACCCTAGTTCATCTCTTGTATCCAATTCTTGTCCTCAGGTCCGGGATTGGTGCTAGTAGGTTGCTAGTAGTGTTAATTACTCCTTGTAGTTGATGCTAGTTGGTTTATTTGGTGGAAGATCATATGTTCAGATCCTATATGCATATTAATACCCCTCTGATTATGAACATGAATATGCTTTGTGAGTAGTTACGTTTGTTCCTGAGGACATGGGAGAAGTCTTGCTATTAGTAGTCATGTGAATTTGGTATTCGTTCGATATTTTGATGAGATGTATGTTGTCTCTCCTCTAGTGGTGTTATGTGAACGTTGACTACATAACACTTCACCATTATTTGGGCCTAGAGGAAGGCATTGGGAAGTAATGAGTAGACGATGGTTGCAAGAGTGATAGAAGCTTAAACCCTAGTTTATGCATTGCTTTGTAAGGGTCTGATTTGGATCCATATGTTTCATGCTATGGTTAGATTTACCTTAATACTTTTGTTGTAGTTGCGGATGCTTGCAATAGAGGTTAATCATAAGTGGGATACTTGTCCAAGTAAGGATAGTACCCAAGCACCGGTCCACCCACATACCAAATTATCAAAGTACAGAACGCGAATCATACGAACGTGATGAAAACTAGCTTGACGATATTCCCATGTGTCCTTGGGAGCGCTTTTCTCTATATAAGAGTTTGTCCAGGCTTGTCCTTTGCTACAAAAAGGATTGGGCCACCTTTCTGCACTTTATTTACTTTTGTTACTTGTTGCTCGTTACAAATTATCCTATCACAAAAACTATCTGTTACCACTTACTTCAGTACTTGCAGAGAATACCTTGCTGGAAACCGCTTATCATTTCCTTCTTCTCCTCGTTGGGTTCGAAAGGACTATGATAGATCCCCTATACTTGTGGGTCATCAAGACTCTTTTCTGGCGCCGTTGCCGGGGAGTGAAGCGCCTTTGGTAGGTGGAATTTGGTAAGGAAAAATTTATATAGTGTGCTGAAATTTACTGTCACTTGTTACTATGGAAAGTAATCCTCTGAGGGGCTTGTTTGGGGTATCTTCACCCCGACCAGTAGAGCAAAGAGTTGCTCCTCAACCTACTGAACCTACTGAAAATGAAAATGTCTGCTTTGAAATTCCTTCGGGTATGATAGAAAAACTGCTAGCTAATCCTTTTGTAGGAGATGGAACAAAGCATCCTGATGAGCATCTAATATATGTGGATGAAGTTTGTGGATTATTTAAGCTTGCAGGTGTACCCGGAGATGTTGTTAAGAAGAAGGTCTTCGCTTTATCTTTGAAGGGAGATGCATCGACATGGTATAGGATATGTGATGATATGGGGTCATGGAACTACAAATGATTGAAATTGGAATTTCATCAGAAGTTTTATCCTATGCATCTTGTTCATCGTGATCGCAATTATATATATAATTTTTGGCCTCGCGAAGGAGAAAGTGAAGTTTCATGTAGTCGACATTCACATAACACCACTAGAGGAGAGACAACATAGATCTCATCAAAATATCGAACGAATACCAAATTCACATGACTACTGATAGCAAGACTTCTCCCATGTCCTCAGGAACGAAAGTAACTACTCACAAAGCATAAACATGTTCATAATCAGAGGGGTATTAATATGCATATAGGATCTGAACTTATGATCTTCCACCAAATAAAGCAACTAGCATCAACTACAAGGAGTAATTAACACTACTAGCAACCTACTAGCACCAATCCCGGACTTGGAGACAAGAATTGGATACAAGAGATGAACTAGGGTTTTGAGAGGAGATGGTGCTGATGAAGATGTTGAAGGAGATTGCCCTCTCCCGATGAGAGGAGCGTTGGTGATGACGGTGGCGATGATTTCCCCCTCCGGGAGGGAAGTTTCCCCGGCAGAACAGCTCCGCCAGAGCCCTAGATTGGTTCCACCAAGGTTCCGCCTCGTGGCGGCGGAGTTTCGTCCGAGAAGATGGCTTATGATTTTTTCCCATCGAAAGACTTCATATAGCGGAAGATGGTCACCGGAGGGCCACCATGGGGCCCATGAGGTAGGGGGGCGCGCCCAGGGGGGTAGGGCGCGCCCCATCCTCGTGGGCAGGGTGTGGCCCCCCTAGTGAAGTTCTTGCTCTCAGTATTTTTTATATATTTGGAAAACGTCTTCCGTGGAGTTTCAGGACTTATGGAGCTGTGCAAAATAGGTCTCTAATATTTGCTCCTTTTCCAGCCCAGAATCCCAGCTGCCGGCATTCTCCCTCTTTATGTAAACCTTGTAAAATAAGAGAGAATAGGCATAAGTATTGTGACATAATGTGTAATAACAGCCCATAATGCAATAAATATCGATATAAAAGCATGATGCAAAATAGACGTATCAACTCCCCCAAGCTTAGACCTCGCTTGTCCTCAAGCGAAAAGCCGAAATCGAAAAATATGTCCACATGTTTAGAGATAGAGGTGTCGATAAAAATAAAATACGGACATGAGGGCATCATGATCATTCTTAGAACATCAACTTATATAATTCTGGTCATATGATTTCTTACGCTAGAGTAATAATTCAATCACAATATCAAGTTTGAATCGCAAACTTCATTGAAAACTAACAAACTATAATCTCAGTCATTGGAGCAATTACAATTTATCATAACATAGGAAAGAGTCAATATATAAGAGCTTTTCAGCAAGTCCACATACTCAACTATCATATAGTCTTTCACAATTGCTGACACTCACGCAATACTTATGGGTATGGAGTTTTAATCGAACACAGAGAAAGATAGGGACGTATAGTTTTTCCTCCCAACGTCTTACCTCAAGGGTAATGTCAACAGTAATAGTTCTTGAAAACCCACATCCAATTAGCCATATATACCAGGATCTTTCCAACATACTGTGCTTGCCAAAGGAATAAAATGTAAAAAGGAAAGGTCAAGATCACCATGACTCTAATGCAGGGTAGGAGATAAAAGTAAAAGATAGGCCCTTCGCAGAGGGAAGCAGAGGTTGTCATGCGCTTTTATGGTTGGATGCACAAAATCTTAATGCGAAAGAACATCACTTTACATTGCCACTTGTGATATGGACCTTTATTATGCAGTCTGTCGCTTTTATTTCTTCCATATCACACGATCGTATAAAGCTTATTTTCTCCCACACTAATAAGTCATACATATTTAGAGAGCAATTTTTATTGCTTGCACCGATGACAACTTACTTGGAGGATCTTACTCAATCCATAGGTAGGTATGGTGGACTCTCATGGCAAGACTGGTTTAAGGGTATTTGGAAGCACAAGTAGTATCTCTACTTGGTGCGATGAATTTGGCTAGCATGAGGGGGAAAGGAAAGCTCAACCATGTTGGATGATCCATGACAATATAATTTATCTCAGATGTAAGAAAACATAACCCATTACGTTGTCTTCCTTGTCCAACGTCAACTCTTTAGCATGTCATCTTTTAATGAGTGCTCACAATCATAAAAGATGTCCAAGATAGTGTATCTATATGTGAAGACCTCTCTTTCTTTATTACTTCCTATTAATTGCAACGATGACCAAAACTATGTTTGTCAACTCTCAACAACTTTTATTCATCATACCCCTTTTTTCTATGTGAGCTCATTACTCTCCATAAGATCCATATGATCTCTTTGTTTCTTTTTATTTCTTTCTCTTTTCTTTTATTCACTTAGGATCATGGAAAAATAATAAAGCCCTTGACTCAAGACTAATCTTTATTATATATAGCTCATGGACTCGATTACATAGAAGGATAATAAAGCAAAACTCACAACTAGATCATACTAAGAACTTTTATTCTACTAGATCAAGATATTACCAAAGGGATCGAACTAAGAAAACGGTAGAGATGAAAGTGATGGTGATACGATACCGGGGCACTCCCCCAAGCTTGGCAGTTGCCAAGTGGAGTGCCCATACTCGCTGCTCAGTTCTTCTTTGTTGGTGAAGAAGGTGATGGTTTTGTTGATGGCATAGGCTTCTTACTTAATTTGCACTTGAGGACAGAATTTTGGTCCCTTAGGTCCTCAATCTCCTGCTCCAGGCTCAGTATCTTTTTGCATAGTTCCTGCTTGTTTTCCTGCAAGAGGCGAAAAGGGATAAACTCGATCTTAGGTTTCTTTTCCCTATCTGGGAGGATTGACTTTTTGAACTCCACATGCATGTCCCCAGGTTAAGGTAGTGGGACTTCATCTTCATCTGAGCTCGTCTCCTCCTTTCCCTTGGGTTCATAGTCCTCTTCTTCTTTTGTAGTCCAACCGCAATGCTCCACATCCCCATAGACCTTAGGATCTGCAAGGTAATCAGCCACATAGCTTTCTCCTTCCGAATCCTGGGACGACATGTTGCTCTGTCTGCAGCAGGACAGCTCAAAACAAAGACAAGAGACATTTGCGTGATACAGGAGGCAAAACCCCCGGGAGATTATATAATGAATGTTTACCAACCAAAATACGTGTCGTGTATGAAAACGGAGTCCGGAGAGCACACGAGGTGCCCACGAGGTAGGGGGCGCGCCCAGGGGGTAGGGCGCGCCCTCCACCCTCGTGGGGCCATCATGTCCTTCCCGGACTGCTTCTTATTTTTCTATTTTTCTAAATATTCCAAAACGGAGAAATATTACCTTAAAAACTGTTTTGGAGTCGGTTTACTTACCGTACCACATACCTATTCCTTTTTGGAGTCTGAAACATTCCGGAAAGTGTTCCTTATGTATTCCTCCGGGGTTACGGTTTCAATAACATTGGTTTCAACATTTATGGGATTACCTGAGATATAGTGTTTGATTCTTTGACCGTTCACCACCTTCGGATTTGTGCCTTCGAAGTTGTTGATTTTTATGGCACCGGAACGATAGACCTCCACTATAACGTAAGGGCCTTCCCATTTAGAGAGAAGTTTTCCTGCAAAAAATCTTAAATGAGAGTTGTATAGTAATACATAATCACCTACATTAAACTCACGCTTTTGTATCCTTTTGTCATGCCATCTTTTAACTTTGTCTTTAAACAACTTGGCATTTTCATAGGCTTGGGTTCTCCATTCATCAAGTGAGCTAATATCAAATAACCTCTTCTCACCGGCAAGTTTGAAATCATAATTGAGTTCTTTAATAGCCCAATATGCCTTGTGTTCTAGTTCGAGAGGTAAGTGACATGCTTTTCCATAAACAATTTTATACGGAGACATACCCATAGGATTTTTATATGCAGTTCTATAGGCCCATAATGCATCATCAAGTTTCTTGGACCAATTCTTTCTACATCTATTAATAGTCTTTTGCAAAATTAATTTAAGCTCTCTATTACTCAATTCTACTTGACCACTAGACTGTGGGTGATAAGGAGATGCAATTCTATGATTAACATCATATTTAGCAAGCATTTTACGGAAAGCACCATGAATAAAATGTGAACCACCACCAGTCATTAAATATTTAGGGACTCCAAATCTTGGAAAAATAACTTCTTTAAGCATTTTAATAGAAGTGTTATGATCGGCAGTACTAGTTGGAATAGCTTCTACCCACTTAGTAACGTAATCAACAGCAACTAAAATATGTGTATATCCATTAGAGGAAGGAAAGGGTCCCATATAGTCAAAGCTCCAAACATCAAATGGTTCAATAACAAGTGAATAATTCATGGGCATTTCTTGACGTCTACTAATATTATCAATTCTTTCACATTCATCACAAGATAAGACAAACTTACAGGCATCCTTGAAGAGAGTAGGCCAATAAAAACCAGATTGCAATACCTTATGTGCAGTCCTATCTCCAGCATGGTGTCCTCCATAAGCTTCGGAGTGACACTTGCGTAAGATCTGTTCCTGTTCATGGTCAGGTACACAACCTCTAATAACACCATCTACTCCTTTATAAAGAGATGGGTCATCCCAAAAGTAATGCCTCAAATCATAGAAGAACTTTTTCTTTTGCTAGTATGTGAAACTAGGTGGTATAAACTTAGCAACAATGTAATTAGCATAATCAGCATACCATGGAGTAGTATGAGAAGCGTTTATGACATTTAATTGCTCATCAGGAAAACTATCATCAATAGGTAGTGGGTCATCAAGAACATTCTCTAACCTAGACAAATTGTCTACAACAGGGTTCTCAGCTCCCTTTCTATCAACAATATGTAAGTCAAATTCTTGTAGCAAAAGAACCCATCTAATAAGCCTAGGTTTAGCATCTTTATTTTCCATGAGATATTTAATAGCAGCGTGATAAGTGTGAATAGTTACTTTAGAATCAACAATATAAGGTTTGACCTTATCACAAGCAAATACAACTGCTAAGAATTCTTTTTCAGTGGTAGCATAATTTCTTTGAGCATTGTCTAGGGTTTTACTAGCATATTGAATAACATTTAATTTCTTATCAACTCTTTGCCCTAGAACAGCACCTACATCATATTCACTGGCATCACACATAATTTCAAAGGGTAAATTCCAATCAGGTGGCTGAACAATAGGTGCAGAAATCAATGCTTTCTTAAGTATTTCAAATGCTTCTACACAATCATCATCAAAAACAAATGGTATATCTTTTTGTAATAAATTAGTCAGAGGCCGAGCAATTTTTGAGAAGTCCTTAATGAACCTCCTATAAAATCCGGCATGACCAAGGAAACTTCTTATACCTTTGATGTCCTTGGGACATGGCATATTTTCAATAGCATCAACCTTGGCTTTATCCACTTCAATACCTCTTTCAGAAACTTTATGCCCCAAGACAATACCTTCATTAACCATAAAGTGGCACTTTTCCCAATTCAAGATAAGATTAGTTTCTTTGCATCTATGCAAAACTCGATCAAGGTTGCTTAATAAATCATCAAAAGAAGATCCATAGACGGAAAAATCGTCCATGAAAACCTCACAAATTTTTCACAAAAGTCAGAGAATATAGCCATCATGCATCTTTGAAAGGTACCAGGTGCATTACATAAACCAAAAGGCATACGTATATAAGCAAAAGTACCAAAAGGGCATATAAAAGTAGTCTTTGATTGATCTTTGGATGACACATGTATTTGAGAGAAACCAGAATAACCATCTAGAAAGCAAAAATGTGTGTGTTTGGATAATCTTTCTAGCATTTGATCGATAAAAGGTAAGGGGTAATGATCCTTTTTAGTTGCCTTATTTAATTTGCGGAAACCAATTACCATCCTATAACATGTGATAATTCTTTGAGGAATCAATTCATCTTTATCATTAGGAACGACAGTAATACCTCTGTTATTAGGGACACAATGGACATGACTTACCCAATGACTATCAGCAACGGGATAGATTATACCTGCCTCAAGGAGCTTTAGTATTTCCTTTCTTACCACTTCTTTCATTTTAGGATTTAGCCGGCGTTGATGATCACGAACTGGTTTATAATCTTCTTCCAAATTAATTTTATGTTGACATAGAGTGGGGCTAATGCCCTTAAGATCATCAAGAATATACCCAATAGTAGCATGGTGCTTCTTCAGAGTTTCCAATAATCTCTCTTCTTCATGCTCTGAAAGGTTAGCACTAATAATAACAGGATATAACTTTTTCTCATCAAGATAAGCATATTTAGGAGTATCAGGTAACGGTTTAAGCTCAAACACGGGATCACCCTTGGGTGGAGGAGGATCCCCTAGGGTTTCAACAGGTAAATTGTTTTTCAGAATAGGTTCCTGTTTAAAGAATACTTCATCTATTTCCCTTCTTTCATTCATAAACATATCATTTTCATGGTCTAGCACATAATGTTCTAAGGGATCACTAGGAGGTACGGCAATAGAAGCAAGACCAATAATTTCATCCTTACTAGGTAATTCTTCTTCACGGTGTTGTCTACTAAATTTAGAGAAATTAAATTCATGAGTCATATCATCTAAACCGACAGTAACAACATCCCTTTTGCAATCTATGGTAGCATTAATAGTGTTCAAGAAGGGTCTGCCAAATATAATGGGACAAAAGCTATCTTGTGGGGAACCAAGAACAAGAAAATCAACAGGATATTTAGTTTTCCCACACAAGACTTCAACATCTCTAACAATTCCCATTGGTGAAATAGTATCTATTGGCAAGTTTAATTGTGACATCAATATCTTCCATCTCAGTAGGTGCAATATCATGCATAACTTCTTTGTATAAGGAATAAGGTATTGCACTAGCACTAGCACTCATATCACATAAGCCATGATAACAATGATCTCCTATTTTAACAAAAACAACAGGCATGCCTACCACAGGTCTAGGTTTATCTTTAGCATAGGGTTTAGCAATTCTAGCAGTTTCATCATAGAAATAAATAACATGCCCATCAATATTATCAGACAAGAGATCTTTAACAATAGCAACATTAGGTTCAACTTTAACTTACTCAGGAGGTGTATATGTTTTAATATTGCTTTTACGAACTACAATTGAAGCTTTAGCATGATCCTTTATCCTAACAGGGAAATGTGGTTTCTCAACATAAGAAGTAGGAACAATAGGATCATTATAAGTGACAATCTTTTCTTCAACTTTAATAGGTGCAGCTACTTTTACTTCTATGGGAGGATGATATTTAAACCACTTCTCCTTGGGGAGATCAACATAAGTAGCAAAAGATTCACAGAAAGAAGCTATACTATGTCAGAGTCAAGTCCATATTTAGTGCTAAATTTATGGAAAATATCGGTATCCATAAAATATTTAACACAATCAAAACTAGGTGTTATACCTGACTCCTTACCTTTGTCGAGGTCCCAATCTTCATAGTAGCATTTAATTCTTTCCAATAAATCCCATATGAATTCAATAGTCTTCATCAAAAAAGAGCCAACACAAGAAGTATCAAGCATGGTGCGATTGTTATAAGAAAGCCGAGCATAAAAATTTTGAATAATCATTTTTCTTGAGAGCTCATGATTGGGGCATGAATATAACATTGATTTAAGCCTCCCCCAAGCTTGAGCGATGCTTTCGCCTTCGCGAGGCCAAAAATTATATATGTAATTGCGATCACGATGAACAAGATGCATAGGATAAAACTTCTGATGAAATTTGAATTTCAATCGTTTGTAATTCCAAGACCCCATATCATCACATAGCCTATACCAGGTCGATGCGTCTCCCTTCAAAGATAAAGGGAAGACCTTCTTCTTAACAACATCTCCGGGTACACCTGCAAGCTTAAATAGTCCACAAACCTCATCCACATATATTAGATGCTCATTAGGATGTTTTGTTCCATCTCCTAAAAAGGGATTAGCTAGCAGTTTTTCTATCATACTCGAAGGAATTTGAAAGAAGTCATTTTCATTTTCAGTAGGTTCAGTAGGTTGAGGAGCAACTCTTTGCTCTACTGGTCGGGGTGAAGATACCCCGAACAAGCCCCTCAAAGGATTACTTTCCATAGTAACTGAAGGAAATATGCCCTAGAGGCAATAATAAAGTTATTATTTATTTCCTTATATCATGATAAATGTTTATTATTCATGCTAGAATTGTATTAACCGGAAACATAATACATGTGTGAATACATAGACAAACAAAGTGTCACTAGTATGCCTCTACTTGACTAGCTCGTTAATCAAAGATGGTTGTGTTTCCTAACCATAGACAAAGAGTTGATATTTGATTAACGGGATCACATCATTAGTTGAATGATCTGATTGACATGACCCATTCCATTAGCTTAGCACCCGATCGTTTAGTATGTTGCTATTGGTTTCTTCATGACTTATACATGTTCCTATGACTATGAGATTATTCAACTCCCGTTTACCGGAGGAACACTTTGTGTGCTACCAAACGTCACAACGTAACTGGGTGATTATAAAGGAGCTCTACAGGTGTCTCCAAAGGTACATGTTGGGTTGGCGTATTTCGAGATTAGGATTTGTCACTCCGTTTGACGGAGAGGTATCTCTGGGCCCTCTCGGTAATACACATCACATAAGCCTTGCAAGCATTGCAACTAATGTGTTAGTTGTGAGATGATGTATTACGGAACAAGTAAAGAGACTTGCCGGTAACGAGATTGAACTAGGTATTGGATACCGACGATCGAATCTCGGGCAAGTAACATACCGATGACAAAGGGAACAACGTATGTAGTTATGCGGTCTGACCGATAAAGATCTTCGTAGAATATGTAGGAGCCAATATGGGTATCCAGGTCCCGCTATTGGTTATTGACCGGAGATGTGTCTCGGTCATGTCTACATTGTTCTCGAACCGTAGGGTCCGCACGCTTAAAGTTATGATGACAGTTTCATTATGAGTTTATGTATTTTGATGTACCGAAGGTTGTTCGGAGTCCCGGATATGATCACGGAGATAACGAGGAGTCTCGAAATGGTCAAGACATAAAGATTGATATATTGGACGGCTATATTCGGACACCCTAAGTGTTTCGGGGAAGTTTCGGATAAAACCGGAGAACCGGGGGGTTACCGGAACCCACCGGGGGGTTAATGGGCCTCATGGGCCTAAAGTGGAGAAGAGGAAAGGCAGCCAGGGCAGGCCGTGCACCCCCTCTCCCCCTAGTCCGAATTGGACAAGGAGGGAGGGGCGGCGCCCCCCCTTTCCTTCCTCTCCTCTCTCCCTTCCTTCCCCCTCTCCTACTTGGACAAGGAAAGGGAGGGGAGTCCTACTCCCGGTAGGAGTAGGACTCCTCCTGCGCGCCTCCTACTAGGGCCGGCCCCCCCCCCCCCCCTTGGCTCCTTTATATAAGGGGGCAAGGGGGCACCCTAGGACACACAAGTTGATCTTCGTGATCGTTCCTTAGCCGTGTGCGGTGCCCCCCTCCATGATATTACACCTCGATCATATTGTAGCGGTGCTTAGGCGAAGCCCTGCGACGGTTAAACATCAAGATGGTCATCACGCCGTCGTGCTGACGAAACTCCTCCCCGAAGCTTTGCTGGATCGGAGCCTGGCTTGTGTCATCGAGCTGTACGTGTGTCCAGAACTCGGAGGTGCCGGAGTAACGGTGCTTGGATCGGTTGGACCGGGAAGACGTACGACTACTTCCTCTATGTTGCGTCAACGCTTCCGCTTCGGTCTACGAGGGTACGTAGACAACACTCTCCCCTCTCGTTGCTATGCATCACCATGATCTTGCGTGTACGTAGGAATTTTTTTGAAATTACTACGTTCCCCAACAGTGGTATCAGAGCCAGGTTTTATGATTTGATGTTATATGCACGAGTAGAACACAAGTGAGTTGTGGGCGATATAAGTCATATTGCCTACCAGCATGTCATACTTTGGTTCGGCGGTATTGTTGGATGAAGCGGCCCGGACTGACATTACGCGTACGCTTACGCGAGACCGATTCTCCCGACGTGCTTTGCACATAGGTGGCTTGCGGGTGACTGTTTCTCCAACTTTAGTTGAACCGAGTGTGGCTACGCCCGGTCCTTGCGAAGGTTAAAACGGCATCAACTTGACAAACTATCGTTGTGGTTTTGATGCGTAGGTAAGATTGGTTCTTTCTTAAGCCCGTAGCAGCCACGTAAAACTTGCAACAAACAAAGTAGAGGACGTCTAACTTGTTTTTGTAGGGCATGTTGTGATGTGATATGGTCAAGACATGATGCTAAATTTTATTGTATGAGATGATCATGTTTTGTAACCGAGTTATCGGCAACTGGCAGGAGCCATATGGTTGTCGCTTTATTGTATGCAATGCAATCGCGCTGTAATGCTTTACTTTATCACTAAGCGGTAGCGATAGTCGTGGAAGCATAAGATTGGCGAGATGACAACGATGCTACGATGGAGATCAAGGTGTCGCGCCGGTGACGATGGTGATCATGACGGTGCTTCGGAGATGGAGATCACAAGCATAACAAGATGATGATGGCCATATCATATCACTTATATTGATTGCATGTGATGTTTATCTTTTATGCATCTTATCTTGCTTTGATTGACGGTAGCATTATAAGATGATCTCTCACTAATTTCAAAAAGTGTTCTCCCTGAGTATGCACCGTTGCGAAAGTTCTTCGTGCAGACACCACGTGATGATCGGGTGTGATAAGCTCTACGTTCCATCTACAACGGGTGCAAGCCAGTTTTGCACACGCAGAATACTCAGGTTAAACTTGACGAGCCTAGCATATGCAGATATGGCCTCGGAACACTGAGACCGAAAGGTCGAGCGTGAATCATATAGTAGATATGATCAACATAGTGATGTTCACCATTGAAACTACTCCATCTCACGTGATGATCGGACATGGTTTAGTTGATTTGGATCACGTGATCACTTAGAGGATTAGAGGGATGTCTATCTAAGTGGGAGTTCTTAAGTAATATGATTAATTGAACTTAAATTTATCATGAACTTAGTACCTGATAGTTATCTTGCTTGTCTATGTTTGATTGTAGATAGATGGCCCGTGCTGTTGTTCCGTTGAATTTTAATGCGTTCCTTGAGAAAGCAAAGTTGAAAGATGATGGTAGCAATTACACGGACTGGGTCTGTAACTTGAGGATTATCCTCATTGCTACAGAAGAATTACGTCCTGGAAGCACCGCTGGGTGCCAGGCCTGCTGCTGGAGCAACACCAGATGTTATGAACGTCTGGCAGAGCAAAGCTGATGACTACTCGATAGTTCAGTGTGCCATGCTTTACGGCTTAGAATCGGGACTTCAACGACGTTTTGAACGTCATGGAGCATATGAGATGTTCCAGGAGTTGAAGTTAATATTTCAAGCAAATGCCCGGATTGAGAGATATGAAGTCTCCAATAAGTTCTATAGCTGCAAGATGGAGGAGAACAGTTCTGTCAGTGAGCATATACTCAAAATGTCTGGGTATAATAATCACTTGATTCAATTGGGAGTTAATCTTCCAGATGATTGCGTCATTGACAGAATTCTCCAATCACTGCCACCTAGCTACAAGAGCTTCGTGATGAACTATAATATGCAAGGGATGAATAAGACTATTCCCGAGCTCTTCGCAATGCTGAAAGCTGCGGAGGTAGAAATCAAGAAGGAGCATCAAGTGTTGATGGTCAACAAGACCACTAGTTTCAAGAAAAAGGGCAAAGGGAAGAAGAAGGGGAACTTCAAAAAGAACAGCAAGCAAGTTGCTGCTCAAGAGAAGAAACCCAAATCTGGACCTAAGCCTGAAACTGAGTGCTTCTACTGCAAGCAGACTGGTCACTGGAAGCGGAACTGCCCCAAGTATTTGGCGGATAAGAAGGATGGCAAGGTGAACAAAGGTATATGTGATATACATGTTATTGATGTGTACCTTACTAGAGCTCGCAGTAGCACCTGGGTATTTGATACTGGTTCTGTTGCTAATATTTGCAACTCGAAACAGGGACTACGGATTAAGCGAACACTGGCAAAGGACGAGGTGACGATGCGCGTGGGAAACGGTTCCAAAGTCGATGTGATCGCGGTCGGCACGCTACCTCTACATCTACCTTCGGGATTAATATTAGACCTAAATAATTGTTATTTGGTGCCAGCGTTGAGCATGAACATTATATCTGGATCTTGTTTGATGCGAGACGGTTATTCATTTAAATCAGAGAATAATGGTTGTTCTATTTATATGAGTAATATCTTTTATGGTCATGCACCCTTTGAAGAGTGGTCTATTTTGATGAATCTCGATAGTATGACACACATATTCATAATGTTGAAGCCAAAAGATGCAGAGTTGATAATGATAGTGCAACTTATTTGTGGCACTGCCGTTTAGGTCATATCGGTGTAAAGCGCATGAAGAAACTCCATACTGATGGACTTTTGGAACCACTTGATTATGAATCACTTGGTACTTGCGAACCGTGCCTCATGGGCAAGATGACTAAAACGCCGTTCTCCGGAACTATGGAGAGAGCAACAGATTTGTTGGAAATCATACATACAGATGTATGTGGTCCGATGAATGTTGAGGCTCGTGGCGGATATCGTTATTTTCTCACCTTCACAGATGATTTAAGCAGATATGGGTATATCTACTTAATGAAACATAAGTCTGAAACATTTGAAAAGTTCAAAGAATTTCAGAGTGAAGTTGAAAATCATCGTAACAAGAAAATAAAGTTTCTACGATCTTATCGTGGAGGAGAATATTTGAGTTACGAGTTTGGTCTACATTTGAAACAATGCGGAATAGTTTCGCAACTCACGCCACCCGGAACACCACAGCGTAATGGTGTGTCCGAACGTCGTAATCGCACTTTACTTGATATGGTGCGATCTATGATGTCTCTTACAGATTTACCGCTATCGTTTTGGGGTTATGCTTTAGAGACGGCCGCATTCACGTTAAATAGGGCACCATCAAAATCCGTTGAGACGACGCCTTATGAACTGTGGTTTGGCAAGAAACCAAAGTTGTCGTTTCTTAAAGTTTGGGGCTGCGATGCTTATGTGAAAAAGCTTCAACCTGATAAGCTCGAACCCAAATCGGAGAAATGTGTCTTCATAGGATACCCAAAGGAGACTGTTGGGTACACCTTCTATCACAGATCCGAAGGCAAGACATGTTGTTGCTAAGAATGGATCCTTTCTAGAGAAGAGTTCTCTCGAAAGAAGTGAGTGGGAGGAAAGTAGAACTTATGAGGTAACTGTAATCATGCACGCCTCTGATGATAAGATCAATCTACAGAACGTTCTGTACCTCCAGCAATATTAGTATGAGTAACTTTAATGATATGATCATGCAAACTCAAATCAATATGTTAACTGAACCACTCGTAATCACAGAGTAAGATTCGCAGCTAAGTGGTACTCGTAACTTCCTGTTCTGGAATGAAATCATGCTACTAGATCATGATGAACCTACAAACTATGAAGAAGCGATGGTGAGCCCAGATTCTGTAAAATGGCTTGAAGCCATGAAATCTGAGATGGGATCCATGTATGAGAACAAAAGTATGGACTTTGGTTGACTTGCCCGTTGATCGGCAAGCAATTGAGAATAAATGGATCTTCAAGAAGAAGACTGACGCTGACGGTAATATTACTGTCTACAAAGCTCGACTTGTCGCAAAAGGTTTTCGACAAGTTCAAGGGGTTGACTATGATGAGACCTTCTCACCCGTAGCGATGCTTAAGTCTGTCCGAATCATGTTAGCAATTGCCGCATTTTATGATTATGTAATTTGGCAGATGGATGTCAAAACTGCATTCCTGAATGGATTTCTGGAAGAAGAGTTGTATATGATGCAACCGGAAGGTTTTGTCGATCCAAAGGGAGCTAACAAAGTGTGCAAGCTCCAGCGATCCATTTATGGACTGGTGCAAGCCTCTCGGAGTTGGAATAAACGCTTTGATAGTGTGATCAAAGCATTTGGTTTTATACAGACTTTCGGAGAAGCCTGTATTTACAAGAAAGTGAGTGGGAGCTCTGTAGCATTTCTGATATTATATGTGGATGACATATTACTGATTGGAAATGATATAGAATTTCTGGATAGCATAAAGGGATACTTGAATAAAAGTTTTTCAATGAAAGACCTCGGAGAAGCTGCTTACATATTAGGCATAAAGATCTATAGAGATAGATCAAGACGCTTAATTGGACTTTCACAAAGCACATACCTTGACAAGATTTTGAAGAAGTTCAAAATGGATCAAGCAAAGAAAGGGTTCTTTCCTGTGTTGCAAGGTGTGAAGTTGAGTCAGACTCAATGCCCGACCACTGCAGAAGATAGAGAGAAAATGAAAGATGTTCCCTATGCTTCAGCCATAGGCTCTATCATGTATGCAATGCTGTGTACCAGACCTGATGTGTGCCTTGCTATAAGTCTAGCAGGGAGGTACCAAAGTAATCCAGGAGTGGATCACTGGACAGCGGTCAAGAACATCCTGAAATACCTGAAAAGGACTAAGGATATGTTTCTCGTATATGGAGGTGACAAAGAGCTCATCGTAAACGGTTACGTTGATGCAAGCTTTGACACTGATCCGGACGATTCTAAATCGCAAACCGGATATGTGTTTACATTAAACGGTGGAGCTCTCAGTTGGTGCAGTTCTAAACAAAGCGTTGTGGCATGATCTACATGTGAAGCGGAGTACATAGCTGCTTCGGAAGCAGCAAACGAAGGAGTCTGGATGAAGGAGTTCATATCCGATCTAGGTGTCATACCTAGTGCATCGGGTCCAATGAAAATCTTTTGTGACAATACTGGTGCAATTGCCTTGGCAAAGGAATCCAGATTTCACAAGAGAACCAAACACACCAAGAGACGCTTCAATTCCATCCGGGATCTAGTCCAGGTGGGAGACATAGAGATTTGCAAGATACATACGGATCTGAATATAGCAGACCCATTGACTAAGCCTCTTCCACGAGCAAAACATGATCAGCACCAAGGCTCCATGGGTGTTAGAATCATTACTGTGTAATCTAGATTATTGACTCTAGTGCAAGTGGGAGACTAAAGGAAATATGCCCTAGAGGCAATAATAAAGTTATTATTTATTTCCTTATATCATGATAAAAGTTTATTATTCATGCTAGAATTGTATTAACCGGAAACATAATACATGTGTGAATACATAGACAAACAGAGTGTCACTAGTATGCCTCCACTTGACTAGCTCGTTAATCAAAGATGGTTATGTTTCCTAACCACGGACAAAGGAGTTGTCATTTGATTAACGGGATCACATCATTAGTTGAATGATCTGATTGACATGACCCATTCCATTAGCTTAGCACCCGATCATTTAGTATGTTGCTATTGCTTTCTTCATGACTTATACATGTTCCTATGACTATGAGATTATGTAACTCCCGTGTGCCGGAGGAACACTTTGTGTGCTTCCAAACGTCACAACGTAACTAGGTGATTATAAAGGTGCTCTACAGGTGTCTCCAAAGGTACATGTTGGGTTGACGTATTTCGAGATTAGGATTTGTCACTCCGATCGTCGGAGAGGTATCTCTGGGCCCTCTCGGTAATGCACATCACTTAAGCCTTGCAAGCATTGCAACTAATGAGTTAGTTGCGGGATGATGTATTACGGAACGAGTAAAGAGACTTGCCGGTAACGAGATTGAACTAGGTATTGGATACCGACGATCGAATCTCGGGCAAGTAACATACCAATGACAAAGGGAACAACGTATGTTGTTATGCGGTCTGACCGATAAAAGATCTTCATAGAATATGTAGGAACCAATATGAGCATCCAGGTTCCTCTATTGGTTATTGACCGGAGACGTGTCCCGGTCATGTCTACATTTTTCTCGAACCCGTAGGGTCCGCACGCTTAAGGTTACGATGACAGTTGTATTATGAGTTTATGCATTTTGATGTACCGAAGTTTGTTCGGAGTCCCGGATGTGATCACGGACATGACGAGGAGTCTCGAAATGGTCGAGACATAAAGATTGATATATTGGAAGCCTATATTTGGATATCGGAAGTGTTCCGGGTGAAATCGGGATTTTACGGGAAAACTGGGAGGTTACCGGAACCCCCCGGGAGGTACATGGGCCTTAATGGGCCTTAGTGGAAGAAGAGGAGAGGCGGCCAGGGCTGGGCTGCGTGCCCCTCCCCCTAATCCGAATAGGACAAGGAGAGAGGGGGCCGGCGCCCCCCTCCTTCTCTCTCTCTCTGTTCCCACCTCGCGAATCCTATTCCAACTAGGATTGGGGGGGGGGGAAGTCCTACTCCCGAAGGGAGTAGGACTCCTCCTGGCGCGCCCTATGATGGCCGGCCGGCCTACCCCTCTTGAACCTTTATATACGGAGGCAGGGGCACCCCTAGAGACACAAGTTGATCCACGTGATCATATTCTTAGCCGTGTGCGGTGCCCCCTTCCACCATAGTCCTCGATAATATTGTAGCGGTGCTTAGGCGAAGCCCTGCGACAGTAGTACATCAAGATCGTCACCACGCCATCGTGCTGACGGAACTCTTCCCCGACACTTTGCTGGATCGGAGTCCGGGGATCGTCATCGAGCTGAACATGTGCTAGATCTCGGAGGTGCCGTAGTTTCGGTGCTTGATCGGTCGGGCCGTGAAGACGTACGACTACATCAACCACGTTGTGCTAACGCTTCCGCTGTCGATCTACATGGGTACGTAGATCACACTCTCCCCTCTCGTTGCTATGCATCACCATGATCTTGCGTGTGCGTAGGAAATTTTTTGAAATTACCATGTTTCCTAACAGTAATTTCAAAATTTTCCTACACACACGGAAGATCATTGTGATGCATAGCAACGAGAGGGGAGAGTATGCCTACGTACCCTCGTAGACCGAATGCGGAAGCGTTAGCACAACGTGGTTGATGTAGTCGTACGTCTTCATGATCCGACCGATCCATATACCAAACGCACGCCACCTCCGTGTTCTGCACATGTTCAGCTCGATGACGTCCTCGCCTTCTTGATCCAGCAAGAGGGGCAAAGTAGTAGATGAGTTCCGGCAGCACGACGGCGTGGTGACGGTGTTGGTGAAGAAAAATTTTCGCAGGGCTTCGCCTAAGCACTACGAAAACTATGATGGAGGATAAACTAGAGGGGACGGGGTTGCCGGCACACGGCTTGGTGTTTCTTGATATGTCTTGGGTGCTAGCCCTACCCCTGAAAGTGTGTTATATCGACTAGAGGGGGGGTGAATAGGCAATTTTTATGAAAGTCTTCAAAACATGTGAGTTTCGAAGACAAACGATACAAATAAACCTATCATCATGCAGCGGAAGATAGACTACACTAGACAGACAATAGTCAAGCATTCAATGAAGTGAAACCACACTGACTAATAGTAGCTAGGCAGTAAGGATCAGGTACACAGTGAAGACAAATAGATAAAGCAAATAGGCTCTGACTTTACAAGAGCCAACCGTAAATAAAGAGATGAGAAGGATAGAACCAGTGTGTGTGACGAAGACAAAGGTTTGGTAGACCAGTTCCAACTGTTGTGACAGTTTTACGTCTGGTTAGGGCGGATAGGTATTTAAACCTGAGGACACTCAGTCCCGGACACTTAGTCCTAAGCACACAGCTGAGAACACTTAGTCCTCTCTGTATTCCCCTTGAGCTAAGGTCACACAGACCTTGCCCAATCACTCTGGTAAGTCTTCAAGGTAAACTTCCAAACCTTCATAGACTTCGTTCACTGGCGATCCACAATGACTCTTGGATGCTCAGAACGCGACGCCTAACCGGCCGGAGGATTCACAGTCCTCCAGTGTAATAAGTCTTCAGATCACACAGACAAGAAGACTTAAGTGATGCCTAACACTCTTTGGCTCTGGGTGGTTAGGGCTTTATCCTCTCAAGGAATTCTCTCTCAAAGGCTTCAAGGTGGGTTGCTCTCAAACGACAAAAGCCGTACTTTAACTCTGAGCAGCCAACCATTTATGGTTGTAGGGGGTGGGCTATTTATAGCCACTAGGCAACCCGGCCTGATTTGTCCGAAATGACCCTGGGTCACTAAGGAACTGGCACGTGTTCCAACGGTCAGATTTCAAACACACACGGCAACTTTACTTGGGCTACAAGCAAAGCTGACTTGTCCAACTCTGAAGAAGATTGCTCTCATAGTCTTCACTCGAAGTCATAGGATTTTGGTTAAGCATCACTTCAGTCATTCTGACTGGTTTTCTTGGACCCCACTTAACAGTACGGTGGTTCCTATGACTCAACAAAGAAGAAAAAGAACTACGAAAGATCTAAGTCTTCGCGCTCCATAGTCTTCATGCGATGTCTTCTCTTGTCATAGTCTTCAATGTGAATGTCTTCACATACCACCTTTGACTTCAGTGTCTTCATACATTTTTAGGGGTCATCTCTGGTAGGAAAACCGAATCAATGAGGGACTTCTACCTGTGTTATCCTGCAATTCTCACAAACACATTAGTCCCTCAACTAGGTTTGTCGTCAATACTCCAAAACCATCTAGGGGTGGCACTAGATGCACTTACAATCTCCCCCTTTTTGGTGATTGATGAAAAACTAGTTGAAGTTTTCAACGGGGAATATAATATGTGAAATTGTAAAGGATAAGGAATTGTCTTCATAAGTTGCAAGGGCTCCCCCTGAATATGTGCATATAAGTAATTTGCTTTTGGAATGCAAATGCACATGGCAGGTTGTACTTGTGGAGATCCTCTTCAACTTATGATGACAATTCATCACGCATGAAAGGTATGTGAAGATAATGAACATGCATAATGAAAAATGGACGTTTGCAAAATGATCTAAGTGCAGAATTTATCATCGCACATGCGGAATTTATGATCGCATCACAAAATAGCAAATAAGTAGCAGACGACCATCGAGTTTAAGTGTTACAACCCAAAGAACCAAATGTATCAAAACAAGAGTTGTAAACACTAGGCAAAACATAAAGTAACCGCCCATATGGACCCGCTTGAAGACTATCAAACTCATAAGCTTCTCCCCCTTTTGTCAGTGAGGACCAAAAAGGTTTGAAGACATAGAGCATTTACTTGTTCCCACAAAGAGGAGGTGAGGCAGCAGGGTCGTCAGTGGTGTTCGGCGGTGCAGAAGAACTTGGGCAGTGTTGAGGCGTGCAGAAGTAGGGGGCGGTGAAGTGGCATCATCTTCGTCCTCGATCACTCTGGCATTCACAGTTGCCGCAGAGGAAGAAAACTCAGAGTCTTTAGGAGATGGGGTTCGTCGCAGCACAGCCCTTCTGGGAGGTGTGGAGTTAAACTTGAAACGTTCAGAGAAGCCATCCTCTTGAAGATCATCCTCAGGACACATAAGCGTCAGCCCTTTCCATGTACGCCGACAAGTTTCATGGGCTACAAAGGCATTCTTGGTGGCAAGATTGTGAATGCGGTTGACATCCACCAAGAGGCTTTGCATTTGGCGCTTCAGCCAGTCAGGATGCCTATCCTGTTTCTGATGAAGAGCAACCAGAAGCTATCAGTCATTGAGAACACAAGATCGCTTCTTGGGTCGTTGGGCAATAGTGCTTTCAGTGGCTTCAGTAAGAGCACGATGAGGTGCACGTGTAGTACCTGCCAGAGGATAAACACGAGTGACTGCTTCAACTCCTTCAATGTTCTGAGTGAAACTTTGATGCTCCGCATTCTGAAGACTGAGAGGTTCCTTGGCAGGCTTAGGATAAATGGCTTCAACGGACATATCCACATCAGGCAGAAAGATCCGATGATTGCGAGCAGATGGCTGATATGAGATACCTGAGTGGAGTTTAATCAGACGCATTATCCATGGAGCGTAGAACTTCAAGCCAAAAAGATCAGATCCTGATGCAGCAAGTTGGTGGATGAAGAAGTCTTGTGTATTGAAGCATTTTCCATGAAGAATATAGAAGACCAAAGTCTTCATTGCACCTTCCAGCTTTGCATGTGGAGAATGTCCTTTGATGGGCCAGAGAGTTCGCCTTATAATGTGATAGATAGTCCTTGGCAGATACTCAAGGTCTTCAACAAAGAACTCCTTAGGATATGCAGCATCTTGTGGCAAAGGCTTCATCATACTGAGCATCTGACTCATGTTCGGTTCAGGCCTCTGAAAGATGTTTTCCATAGCTTCACTGTGAAGTTGACATCCAGGTTCATAGAGATATCCAGGAGTGGGCAGACCAGTGAGCTCAATGATATCAAAGGCTTTGGCTTCGTGATGAACATTTCCTGTCATCCACTCCAGGACCCAAGTCTTCGGATCTCTATTGTAACCACGTATGTGAAGTGTGGCATAAAATTGGAGCAGCAACTATTCATTCCAGTGCTCTTGGTCGGTGATGAAGGGCAACAATCCAACTTCTTTGAAGCAATCCAGAGCTTCTTCCAAACAAGGCAGACCAGCTATTGCTTCGGTGTCAAGACGCATATGTGGGAAGATGCGACCTTGATTGTACAGAATGCAGGAGTAATAGCTTCGCTGCGGATAGCTCCAGAACCGATCAGAAGATATTCGTTCCCTTGAGTAGGGGTTCTTGGAGCTATTGAAGAAGGTGTTGTCTGCTTTGAAGCCGTTGACATTGAAGGATCCAGGTGCTGTTGCAGGACCTGGAAACATGGGCAATCTTGGCATTGGCTTCTATACCTGAGGCCTATGCTCAATATGATAGTCAAACTGAGGACCAGCAGCAGGCGCAGGGACAGAAGCAGTAGTATCATTGGCTTCGCTGACTTCTGGTTCTTGGGTTGGTGCAGGCTCCACATTTTCTTCAGACTCGAAGACTTGAGGCCTTGGTCCTTTGCGAAGCCTGCGTAACGCAGGCGACGCCTTTGGAGATGGAGTTGGCTAGGCCTCAAAGTCATCTTCTTCTTCTTGCCGGGGTGGTGTGACTTGTTGTTGTTGTGGGTGATCAGCCCATGTTGCATCCTGAGCAATTGGCGTCAGAGGACGACCAATGCTGATGAGTTCGCTGTGCGTAAGCACAGGCGATGATACCTGTTGGTGCTCGATCTGAGGAAGAACTACATCATCTTCAACATGGTCATGATGACCAATGTCTTCAGCAGCGGTGGGATCAGCTGCTGGTATGTCTTCAACTTCATGAGCCTCTGTGAAAGCAGGCTCATGGACAGTCAGTTGGCGCTCTTGATGTTCAGCAGCAGGGCGGACCATGGAGATAGGTTTAACAATTAAGGGCTCTGTGGGAGCAGCCCGTTCCTTCTTGGTCTTGCGCTTCTTTTTGGAGGGAGCAGCAGCAGAGGCTTCAGGATGTTTCCTCTTTCTGGCTTCAGCCTCAGCTGTCCTCGTCTTCTTCAGGTCTGAAGCGGTAGACCCGGCCTTTGGCTTCGAGCCAGTCATGCTGGTTGGGAAGACAATGGGATGTGCTTCCTGCCTTAGTGCGTCGGGTTCGGCCATAGCGGGCTTCTTCTTCTGCTTTGCAGCCATCCTGGGGTCAATGCCAGGACGCCCAAGAGCCTTGCGCTTCTCAGCCTCATTGTAGGCTTGCACACACTTGTCAGCCAGGCTCTTCATGCGCTCACGAGAACCTTGAGCTTCTTCACGCTTCTTGAGAAAAGCTTCTTTGAGCTCGTGCAGCATGATCTTGAAGTTCTTGACCTCTTGCACACTGAGCTTGGCCACATGCTTCTTGAACTGAGCTTTCTCAAAGTCAATCTTCTGCTTCAGTTCAACGATGCGCTGGGCTATAGCTAACTCTGAAGCAATGGTGCCATGGAAAGCGACACTGAGGCCAATGGGAAGTTGCAAATCTTCAAAGCTAAGGTTGGGCGTGTCAAACCACTCATCGATGAAGTCGTGGATGATTGCCACGTCAAAGAGAGGCAAATTGTTGAAGATTTCTGCTTCTTCTTTTCTCTTGATCAGTTGCTCAAGAGCGTCATCTGCAAGATCTTCATCACTGGATAGATCAATGGTATCATTGCGCAGAATAGCAGCAGCAGTTAGTTCTTGGCTGGTATGTGGCAGAGGCATCTTGACTCTTGGGGGCTTGGAGATGCGTGACAGATCTTCAGACTGCACACTGTCTTCAGGAGGTGCAGTAGCCAGTGGCTTCGCCCGTGAGATTTTTGGTGCTGAGGCAGGCTTTGAAGCTTTAGGCAGCTTTGACTTCTGCAGCTTTGGAGTAGGAGCTGGGGCTTCATCAGTGTCAGCATCATCATCAGAATGATCCACTTTGGCACCTTGAATAGCGATGTGAGTGATGAGGCCATCCAGGTTGTAGAACGGACCGACGACATTGGGTTCGGCATCGCGGGTGCCATCTGCACGGGGAGCAGAGGGACCAGGATTGAAGTCTAGTCCCAATGACTTCTTGTTCTGCTTCGCCAAATTCTGGGCAAACTGGAAGTTGCGCTTGAACAGATTGTCGTCACGACACCAGAGCAGTGACGATGGGTCAGCATCCGCAGGCTGTGGTCCACGGACCATGCAGGGATAGAAGCCATGTTCAATGGCTTCATCTCTGGACCTGGGTTGAAGATTTTTTTATAGGATGTCTCCCCATGGTCGCTTGATGGCATTCTTTTCAGCATATTCCTTTGTCACAAATCTGTACTTGAACCACTGTTCTGCCCAATATCGTCGAATCCATTGGATTCGTGTCTTGCGCTGATTATAATCCTCTTCTGGATCTGTCTTGTACAATTCTGAGAGGTCATCGGGCAGATCTCTTGATGTCTCACCTCGACGCTTTCTGCCACCCTTCCTTGCTGATTTCTCTGCAGCCATGAACTTTAAACTGAATGGCTTCAATACGTTCAAAGGCTTCAAGGGCTTTCGCTTGCTGGACAAACAAGAATTGGCTTCGGGAGAATTTATGTGATGCTGTAAGAATTCTGCAAATGAATGCAGACTATGAGAACCAAGGGATTCTCCCACGGACATGTACCTGTGACAGCATTAAGGTGCGAGGGAAGGGGAAGAGGTCATATGCATTCTCAGAAGATTTTGAAGATAAATTAGTTTAGAAGACATTGACCTCATCGTGCGAAGACATTCACTCATAGATAAGGAGTTGGTTCCAGATTTGTACGAATCCACAGATCAGTACAAGTGAGGAATCTAACTACTTTGTGAAGCATAAGTGAACATACTAGGCATAATATGAGATGTAGTATGAAGTGGATCCAACTTGTGTGAACAGAAACTGCTTGTGGTAGAAAGTGACGAATCTATAGGATCAAAGAGGCCGTAAAAAGGGAGTTTTATTTACCACACAAGAAACTGCTAGACGGAGTGGAATAGGAGGCCGAGCAGTTCGATCGTCCGTGCCCTAACTTGGCGACGGAGGACACCTACGGCGACGGCGGAGAAGACGATGTCCGCGGCCGGCGTCGGAGAGGTCGCGGCAGCTAAGCGCTTCGTCGCCGGCGTCGTCGAGGGCTAGCGGTGGCGCTAGGGTTCGTGCGAGAGTGGAAGAAGGATAATGACTGTTGTGAGGCATGTATTTATAGGGACAGGGATGACACATCGTTATTACATAGGTGCCCCTGACGATTCACATCTGAAGAACACGTGGCCATCATGCAACCTATCGGAGGTTGTTCCACGTTCCCACGCACGCCTGGATTGTCGGGTGGTCGTTCCCACTTCCCTGGGTTTCAGGTGAAGGAATTGGCATTGAAAACGGACTTAATGTTTGTCTCTGTATCTTCTGCTGACAAGGACGCAGAGAAGACATTTGACAGTTTCAATAGAATGCACATGATTTGGAGAGATAGAGTTTGAGATAGAAAGCATAGAGAGGTTAGGGTCCGATCACATTCACTTAGTTCAAAAGATTCAACAAGAAGACATAGCTATAAGTGAATGCTGTAGAGGACAAAACACTATGTATATATATGTATGTGAAAAAGACAATCAAATCAACATAGTGAAGATAATCATGAGGACAAGTTGACAATGAAGACAAACAAAATGTGAAGACATAGCAAATGTAACGCCATGGGTAAAACACTTCAAACAGAAGAATTTGGTGGTGGCGTTACCCACCGTATAGGAAGTATTAGACCCAGACACGGCGCACAATTATCGTGGCGCTCCGAAGTCAAATTCCACATTAATGTATTCACACTTAGAATGTATGTCTTCATTGATTGAAGATATACTTTACTTCATGTGTTGCACATCTAAGTCATCAATATGCATAAGTGTTAGGATGTGTGCCTGATCACAGGACATTTGAGGCTTCCAAGATATTTAGCTCACACCGTAACTTGCAAAATCTCTTCTCATCCAAGGGCTTGGTGAAGATATCTGCCAATTGCTCTTCAGTGTTGACGTGTATGATATCAATATCTTCCTTCACAACATGATCTCTGAGAAAGTGATGACGAATTTCGATGTTCTTTGTCTTCGAGTGCTGAACTGGGTTATTGGCAATATTGACGGCGCTTTCGTTGTCGCAGTAGAGTGGCACTCGCTTCAGATGAATGCCATAGTATTTGAGTGTTTACTTCATCCACAGAAGCTGAGCGCAGCAAGATCCAGCAGCAATGTATTCAGATTCAGCAGTAAAGAGAGATACACAATTCTGCTTCTTTGAAGACCAACAGACAAGTGATCATCCCAGAAAATGACATGTGCCTAATGTAGACTTGCGATCCACCTTGTCACCAGCATAATCAGCATCCGAGAAACCAACCAGATCAAACTCTGAGCCCTTTGGATACCATAATCCTAGAGTTGGGGTGTAAGCCAAATATCGAAGAATTCGCTTCACAGCTAAGTGATGCGATTCCTTTGGTGCCGCTTGGAATCAAGCACACATGCAAACACTAAGCATAATATCTGGCCTAGATGCACATAGATAAAGTAAGGAACCAATCATGGAGCGGTATACCTTTTGATCGAACTCTTTACCATTGTCGTCGGGACCCAGATGATGTTTGGCTGGCATTGGCGTTGTGAAACCTTTGCAGTCTTGCATACCAAACTTCTTCAGGCAATCTTTGAGATACTTCTCTTGAGATATAAAGATGCCGTTGCATTGCTGACGTATTTGAAGACCAAGGAAGAACTTCAGCTCACCCATCATGGACATCTGATATTGCTCTTGCATCATATATCCAAACTCTTCACTGTATTTCTGATTGGTGCAGCCAAAGATAATGTCATCCACATATATTTGGCACACAAACAGTTCACCATCATATGTCTTCGTGAAGAGAGTGGGGTCGAGGGAACCAGATTTGAAGCCTTTGCTCTTCAGGAAGTCTTTGAGTGTGTCATACCAAGCCCGAGGGGCTTGTTTGAGGCCATACAGTGCCTTGTTGAGCTTGTATACAATGTCAGGATGTTTTGGATCTTCAAAGCCAGGTGGTTGTGCGACATACACTTCTTCTTCAATCTTGCCATTAAGAAAAGCGCTCTTCACATCCATTTGATACAGAAGTATGTTATGATGATTTGCATAGGCCAGCAGTATGCGTATGGCTTCAAGTCTAGCCACAGGAGCAAATGTTTCATCGAAGTCAATCCCTTCAACTTGAGTGTATCTTTGAGCAATGAGACGAGCTTTGTTTCTGACAACTTGACCATGCTCATCTTGCTTGTTGCGATATATCCATTTGGTGCCTATTATATTGTGCTTCCGAGGATCAGGACGCTTAACCAGTTCCCATACATTATTCAGCTCAAACTGTTGAAGCTCTTCTTGCATAGCTTGAATCCATTCAGGTTCCATGAAGGCTTCTTCAACTTTCTTGGGTTCTGTTATTGAGACGAATGCGAAGTGCCCATAGAAATTTGCTAGCCGAGTTGCCCTTGAACGAGTGAGTGGACCTGGTGCATTGATGCTATCGATTATTCTCTCAATCTGCACTTCATTTGCAACACGAGGATGTACAGGACGAAGATTTTGCTCTTGCTGATCATTGTCATTGTTAGAGGGATTGTCTTCAGGCTGAGCATTATCTTCAGGTTGATCAGGTGCAGAGATGATGAGTTCTTCTTCGGGTTGAGCTTCAGAAGGTATGATTTCTCCAGTTCCCATAAGTTTAATTAATTCACTAGATGGAACTTCATCTAACACATTTGGCAGCTGCTCTCTTTGTGAGCCGTTAGTTTCATCGAACCGCACATCCACTGTTTCAACCACTTTGTAATGAAATAGATTGAAGACTCTGTAGGAGTGCGAATCCTTTCCATATCCAAGCATAAAACCCTCATGTGCTTTTGGTGCAAATTTTGGAGTGTGATGTGGATCCTTGATCCAGCACTTAGCGCCAAATACTCTGAAGTAGCTGACATTTGGCTTCTTGCCAGTAAGGAGCTCATAGGATGTCTTGTTCAGAAGCTTGTGAAGATAAACACGGTTGATGATATGGCATGCAGTGTCAATGGCTTCAGGCCAGAATTTTCTTGGAGTCTTGTATTCATCAAGCATCGTTTGAGCCATCTCAATAAATGTTCTGTTCTTGCGTTCAACGACGCCATTCTGCTGTGGTGTGTACGGAGCTGAGAATTCATGTGTGATGCCCAAAGTATCAAGATATGTATCAAGGCCAGTGACAATGGCACTGAATTCTGGCCCTCGTCATATAATCGTTGTCAAGATTGTCTTCGAGGGATGCTTGGCCCTCGTCATCTTTCCTGCTTCACAGGCACCGCATAAGTGATCCTTCTTGAACTTGACGCCCTCGATGCCTATGACATGCTTCTTCCTTACAAGGGCGTGGAGGTTCCTCATGCCAGCATGCCCTAGCCTTCGATGCCAGAGCCAGCATTCAGATACTTTTGCTAGAAGACATGCTGCAAGTTGTGGTCCTGCTGAGAAATCTACCACATACAAATCATATTTTTGATACCCTTCAAACACTAGAGACTTGTCATATTCCATTAGTACAAGGCAACAATATTTTCCGAACATCACAATCATGTTTAAATCGCAAAGCATTGAAACAGACATTAAGTTGAAACCAAGGGATTCAACAAGCATGACTTTATCCATGTGTTGATCCTTTGAGATTGCAACTCTACCTAGACCCAATACCTTGCTTTTACTAGTGTTAGCAAATGTGATGTGACTTTTGTCTGATGGACGTAAAGTTGAGTCCATGAGAAGGCTTCGCTTGCCAGTCATGTGATTTGTACACCCACTATCAATAATCCATTCTGAAGCAGCTGGTGTCGTACCCTACAGTGCAGTTAGGGGGATAGGCTTCACGAAGAGAATTGTGAAGAAAAAATATTTGACGAACCAGTGGATTATTAAAGCTTAGGTCAAGATTAGGACTGATAGGGCAAGTTGCAAGCGATTTAGAAACAAAGTACATAGTAAGACCATTTGGGCATTTGATCTTGCGCCCTACAAGATGTTTAAGGTCCCCAGCAATAGTGTCAGACGATTTTGGTTTTCGGCTGGAGACCTTTCCCTGCAAAAGAGAGTTAAGCTTTCTTAGCCACCCACATCTTCAGGGGTGGCTTCGAAGCAATGAGTCTAAGTGCAGCATCTGAGAACTTTGGCTTTGGAGCCCTAGCAAAAAGTCTTGCAGGTGGATAGTAGTACTCATAAGAATAAGCAGAATAGTTCTTGGTCTTATGAACATGGCAGTTTAAAGGACCGCGCTCATATTCATAGGCCTGAGTATGGCTTCCCTGCAAAACATTTGCGTTAGTTTGACTCCGGTGAGTCCTCTATCTGTATGAAGCCTTTGGACCGTATGAAGCCTGTGGTCTGGGGTTTGTCTTCTTCACCTGTGGTGTCATGATGACATTCACAGGAAGATTCTCCAAACACCTTTTCGGCACCCAGATCTTCTTCATAGGCGGTCCATTCCTGCAGTTAGTACCAATGTAATTGGCAAACACTTCACCATTCTGATTCTTAAACAATTTATATTTTGCATCAAAGGATTCATCAATAACAATGGGGTTAGCACAAGGGAAGCCAGATAGAGTGGATGGATCTGCTGAAGGTTCCTTTGCAGCAACCCATGTGGTTTTGGGGTACTGCTCAGGTTTCCAGTAAGAGCCATCAGCATTCATTTTCCAACACCCTCTTTCCTAGGGTTTCGGTTCAGGATCTGCCTTTTGAGGATATCACAAAGTGTCTGATGCCCTTTAAGACTTTTGTACATCCCTGTTTCAAGCAGTGTCTTCAACCTAGCATTCTCATCAGCAATAGCAGTGGTGTCCTCAGTAGAGGGGTTAGTTTCCACATCAACAGTTGAAGATATTGCAACAGTAGCAGCAGTAGAGCATTCAGCAACAGAAGTAGCATTATCACGCTCAATGCATTTAAGACATGGTGGTTCAAATTCTTCCTGAGCTGAACTGATCTATTCGGCGCGAAGTGACTCGTTTTCCTTTTGAAGATCTTCGTGAGCCGCTCTCAATTTCTCGAGTTCTTCATGAGTTGTTGAGAGCATTTCATGACGACTTTCAAGTTCCTCATACTTAATATGAAGATTTTTATGTCTTCAATTAAGGACTGAGATCGAGTTATTTCAGCGTCCAACAGGTCATCGCTTTTGTCTAACAGTTTTTGAATATGTTCCATAGCTTTTTTTTGTTTAGTGACAAGGGAAGCAAGTTTTGCATAGCTGGGTCCAAATTCATCACCAGATTCATCATCACTAGATTCAGATAGATAGCATTCAATTACCTTAGCATCATTTGCCATAAGGCATGATGCAGAAGATGATGATTCTGGTTCGAAAGTCATCGCTTTGAGTGACTCCTTGAAGTCCTTGAACCGAGGATCATGACGAGTTCGATGACCCTCATAGACCTCAGAGAGACGGTCCCAGATGAGCTTTGCATGATCGAGATGCATGACATTCCTAAACTAATTTTGAGATAGACAGGAGCAGATGACGTCCTTCGCCGTGAGGTTGAGAAGAGTGTACTTGCGAATGTCATCAGTTTCCGCCATTTTGCACAGATCGGTCAGACCAATCTCAGTGATGGTCCACACCTCGCTGTTTGCTTCCATGAGGCGCTTCTTCATCATGGCCTTCCACTTGGGATACTCGTGACTGTCAAAGATGGGGCATGACACAGTCTTCATACCTGTGGTTGACATAACTGAAACTCCAGGCGGTTAAACCAAAATCACACAGAATAAGGGAGTACCAGGCTCTGATACCAATTGAAAGTGTGTTATATGGACTAGAGGGGGGGTGAATAGGCGATTTTTATGAAAATCTTCAAAACATGTGAGTTTCGAAGACAAAACGATAGAAATAAACCTATCATCATGCAGCGGAAGATAGACTACACTAGACAGACAATAGTCAAGCATTCAATGAAGTGAAACCACACTGACTAATAGTAGCTAGGCAGTAAGGATCAGGTACACAGTGAAGACAAATAGATAAAGCAAATAGGCACTGACTTTACAAGAGCCAACCGTAAATAAAGAGATGAGAAGGATAGAACCAGTGTGTGTGACGAAGACAAAGGTTTAGTAGACCAGTTCCAACTGCTGTGACAGTTGTACGTCTGGTTAGGGCGGATAGGTATTTAAACCTGAGGACACTCAGTCCCGGACACTTAGTCATGAGCACACAGCTCAGAACACTTAGTCCTCTCCGTATTCCCCTTGAGCTAAGGTCACACAGACCTTGCCCAATCACTCTGGTAAGTCTTCAAGGTAAACTTCCAAACCTTCACAGACTTCGTTCACCGGCGATCCACAATGACTTTTGGATGCTCAGAACGCGACGCCTAATCGGCCGGAGGATTCACAGTCCTCAAGTGTAATAAGTCTTCAGATCACACAGACAAGAAGACTTAAGTGATGCCTAACACTCTTTGGCTCAGGGTGGTTAGGGCTTTATCCTCTCAAGGAATTCTCTCTCAAAGGCTTCGAGGTGGGTTGGTCTCAAATGACAAAAGTCGTACTTTAACTCTGAGCAGCCAACCATTTATGGTTGTAGGGGGTGGGCTATTTATAGCCAGTAGGCAACCCGACCTGATTTGTCCGAAATGACCCTGGATCACTAAGGAACTGGCACGTGTTCCAACGGTCAGATTTCAAACACACACGACAACTTTACTTGGGTTACAAGCAAAGCTGACTTGTCCAACTCTGAACAAGATTCGCTCTCATAATCTTCACTCGAAGTCATAGGATTTTGGTTAAGCATCACTTCAGTCATTCTGACTGGTTTTCTTGGACCCCACTTAACAGTACGGTGGTTCCTATGACTCAACAAAGAAGAAAAAGAACTACGAAAGATCTAAGTCTTCGCGCTCCATAGTCTTCATGCGATGTCTTCTCTTGTCATAGTCTTCAATGTGAATGTCTTCACATACCACCTTTGACTTCAGTGTCTTCATACATTTTTAGGGGTCATCTCTGGTAGGAAAACCGAATCAATGAGGGACTTCTACCTGTGTTATCCTGCAATTCTCACAAACACATTAGTCCCTCAACTAGGTTTGTCGTCAATACTCCAAAACCAACTAGGGGTGGCACTAGATGCACTTACAACCTCTCTATTTATATGTTGAGCCTTGGGGTCGAAACTTGGAGTAAAAGCCTCCACAAATTCGGTTTCACCCGAAAGGCAAGAGTCCTTCTCGGACTCTAGGGCCAGACGCCAGGGTTCCCGGCGTCTGGACCCAGACGCCAGGGACCCTGGCGTCTGGCCCCTAGACTCTGCAAAACTTCGTTTTGCGCTTTCTAAAAACCTCGTGGGCTTTCCCCTTTGGCCCAAATAAAGTGTTCTCGTACCCAAACATTTCGGGAAACATCCGGAACCCCTTCCAGAGACCAAACACTATTATCCCATATATCAAACTTTATCTCTGGACCATTCCGGAGTTCCTCGTCATGTCCGTGATCTTATCCGGAACTCCGAACAACATTCGGTTACCAACATACATAACTCATAAATACTATATCGTCAACGAACGTTAAGCGTGTGGACCCTATGGGTTCAAGAACTATGTAGACATGACCGAGACACCTCTCTGGTCAATAACCAATAGCGGAACCTGGATGCCCATATTGGCTCCTACACATTCTACGTAGATCTTTATTTGTCGAACCGCATAACAACATACGTTGTTCCCTTTGTCATTGGTATGTTACTTGCCCGAGATTCGATCGTTGGTATCTCAATACCTAGTTCAATCTCGTTACCGGCAAGTCTCTTTACTCGTTTCGTAATACATCATCCTGCAACTAACTCATTAGTTACAATGCTTGCAAGGCTTATAGTGATGTGCATTACCGAGTGGGTGCAGAGACACCTCTCCGACAATCAGAGTGACAAATCCTAATCTCGAAATACGCCAACTCAACAAGTTCCTTCGGAGACACCTGTAGAGCACCTTTATAATAACCCAGTTACGTTGTGACGTGATGACCCACAAGTATAGGGGATCTATCTTAGTCCTTTCGATAAGTAAGAGTGTCGAACCCAACGAGGAGCAGAAGGAAATGATAAGCGGTTTCCAGCAAGGTATTCTCTGCAAGTACTGAAATAAGTGGTAACAGATAGTTGTTGTGATAGGATAATTTGTAACGAGCAACAAGTAACAAAAGTAAATAAAGTGAAGCAAGGTGGCCCAATCCTTGTTGTAGCAAAGGACAAGCCTGGACAAACTCTTATATAGAGAAAAGCGCTCCCGAGGACACATGGGAATATCGTCAAGCTAGTTTTCATCACGTTCGTATGCTTCGCGTTCGGTACTTTGATAATTTGGTATGTGGGTGGACCGGTGCTTGGGTACTATCCTTACTTAGACAAGTATCCCACTTATGATTAACCTCTATTGCAAGCATCCACAACTACAACAAAAGTATTAAGGTAAACCTAACCATAGCATGAAACATATGGATCCAAATCAGCCCCTTACGAAGCAACACATAAACTAGGGTTTAAGCTTCTGTCACTCTAGCAACCCATCATCTACTTATTACTTCCCAATGCCTTCCTCTAGGCCCAAATAATGGTGAAGTGTTATGTAGTCGACGTTCACATAACACCACTAGAGGAGAGACAACATACATCTCATCAAAATATCAAAGGAATACCAAATTCAAATGACTACTAATAGCAAGACTTCTCCCATGTCCTCAGGAACAAACGTAACTACTCACAAAGTATATTCATGTTCATAATCAGAAGGGTATTAATATGCATATAGGTTCTGAACATATGATCTTCCACCAAATAAACCAACTAGCATCAACTATAAGGAGTAATTAACACTACTAGCAACCTACTAGAACCAATCCCGGACCTGAGGACAAGAATTGGATACAAGAGATGAATTAGGGTTTTGAGAGGAGATGGTGCTGATGAAGATGTTGATGGAGATTGCCTTCTCCCGATGAGAGGAGCGTTGGTGATGACGATGGCGATGATTTCCCCCTCCCGGAGGGAAGTTTCCCCGACAGTACAGCTCTGCCGGAGCCCTAGATTGGTTACGCCAAGGTTCCGCCTCGTGGCGGCGGAGTTTCGTCCGAGAAGATGGCTTATGATTTTTTCCCATCGAAAGACTTCATATAGCAGAAGATGGTCATCGGAGGGCCACCAAGGGGCCCACGAGGTAGGGGGCACGCCCAGGGGGTAGGGCGCGCCCCCACCCTCGTGGGTAGGGTGTGGCCCCCCTGATGAACTTCTTGCACTCAATATTTATTATATATTCTGAAATTGTCTTCCGTGAAGTTTCAGGACTTTTGGAGCTGTGCAGAATAGGTCTTTAATATTTGCTCCTTTTCTAGCCCTGAATCCCAATTGCCGGCATTCTCCCTCTTTATGCAAACCTTGTAAAATAAGAGAGAATAGGCATAAGTATTGTGACATAATGTGTAATAACAGCCCATAATGCAATAAATATCAATATAAAAGCATGATGCAATATGGACGTATCAACTCCCCCAAGCTTAGACCTCGCTTGTCCTCAAGCGAAAGCCGAAATCGAAAAATATGTCCACATATTTAGAGATAAAGGTGTCGATAAAAGTAAAATACGAACATGAGAGCATCATGATCATTCTTAGAACATCAACTTACATAATTCTTGTCATATGATTTCTTATGCTAGAGTAATAATTCAATCACAATTTCAAGTATGAATCGTAAACTTCATTGAAAACTAACAAACTATAATCTCAGTTATTGGAGCAATTGCAATTTATCATAACATAGGAAATAGTCAATGTATAAGAGCTTTTCAGCAAGTTCACATACTCAACTATCATATAGTTTTTCACAATTGCTGACACTTACGCAATACTTATGGGTATGGAGTTTTAATCTGACACAGAGAAAGATAGGGGCTTATAGTTTTGCCTCCCAACGTTTTACCTCAAGGGTAATGTCAACAATAATAGTTAATGAAAACTCACATCCAATTAGCCATATATACCAGGATCTTTCCAACATACCGTGCTTGCCAAATGATAAAATGTAAAAAAAAAAGGTGAAGATCACCATAACTCTTATGTAATGTAGGAGATTGAACATATAACCCCTGAGGGACTGCGCCCAACTAGCCGCCATGACCACGTCTCCTTTTATTCGTGCGCGTGTTACTGTAGCGACGAGGGGAAGGGATAAGGTCGCGAGCGCCGCGTCCAGCATCCTCTCTCATCTCCCTTTCCCCTCGCTCGCTTCCTCCTCCCGAGCCCGCAGATCCCTAGCCGCCTTCTCCCGCAGCACCTCAGCCGCCTCCTCTCGCTCTCCACCCAGCTGCTCGCCACCACTTCGCCGCCTCCTCCTCCCCTGCTCCTCTGACCTCGAAGCCCCAACGCATGGTTGCCGCCGCCGCTCGTGTCTTTCTTCCGGCAGCCTCCTGCGGGACGATGCCTCCCCATCCTCCATTAGTCGCCGCTGTGGGATGTGGTTCTGGACCGGTCCCAGGTCGCTGCCGAGGAGCAGAGGAGGACGATCGTGGGGGGAAGGAGCAGAGGAGGACGTCACTGGGAAGGTGCAGCGAGCCTCCCCATCCTCCATTAGCCGCCGCTGTGGGATGTGGTTCTGGACCGGTCCCAGGTCGCTGCCGAGGAGCAGAGGAGGACGACAGCGAGGGGAAGGAGCAGAGGAGGACGTCACTGGGGAAGGTGCAGCGAGCCCGAAGGTCCAGACGGCGCCCTCGTCATGTGCCGGATGCTGCTCGCCAGCCCTCTTTGTCGTCCTCAATCTAGGTCGCCCATCTACGTCTCGCCTTCTTCTTCCCCCGAATTTCACCTTAGTTACTGATGATCTGATTTCAATCGTTGGTTTACTGTTTGTCTAAGCAAGATGTGTGAAGATCCGAGACAGAAAAGAGGAGGAAGAATTTTGACGAAGAGTTCGGTGATGGGGAACATGTGAACTCTCTCTCAGCCACGTCTTTTCCTGCTACAGTTTGATCTTGATGTTATGGTTGATTCTACCCCTGATGTGGCCTAATTCTTTCTTTGTCACCCTTTTGATATGTGTTATCAAAGTTAGTGATTGGAGTTTCTCTGTTATGTCAGTACACATTGCTACTTTCAGGTTGTTTAATTACTTTATATGAAACACATTGACATTATATGGAAAAGAGGCATATATATGATTCTCTGTGTATTTGCAATGTCGTGACTGCAGAGGTATCCTTCTCTCTGTAACAAGTCTAATTATTTGCGAATTGGGTGTGCATATGCTTGCGTCTACCTACTCTATTTGCGCTCAAATACCATATATGTATGGACTGGTAGAGGTAAAAGATAAATTCAGAGAAAGATAAAAAGGAAATGACATCTATTCCTGAATTTATGTTTCTATGGTGTCATGGGTTCAGTTTGTGTTGCACATTTATGTGTCAACGACGACTATCAAACAAGAAAATTGTTCACCAGCTATGGCCACCTCCGCGTTTATCTTTTCATGGTCATGGAAAATGAAATGTTCATGAATCGCCGGTTGCTTTCAGGCCGACACGGGCTGCCGGTCCACCCAGCGCGCGGGTAGCTGTGCAGATCTCTAATCGGCACCCTCCCTATGGCACCGCTCCACAATGCCGACCAGCATTGAATATGCCATGGATCCGCCAAGCAGACGCCTCAGGACGGTCATCCAGAATGCTATCCTGCCTCCATTCAAGCCCAGGTCAATCGTCCTCTTCCATTCTGCGGCTATTACCTGGAATATTAATGACCATTTATTTGCTGACAGTGGTTGCATTTTCCTTAAATTTTAGGCGCTCTTCACTTGCTTCATAATTTCTGAATAAATGCATCTATGTTCAGTCTGATTTTAAATTGCACTGAAACTAGAAAGCAGTGGATGCCTTGGTGTTATGTTCCAACAAAAAATAGGAAGGAAGCAGCAAGTGGAATAGGTAAATAGTCACAGTGCACTATAGATTGTCCATAACTTTTTCTAGGTCAGCTGTAGTACTGGTATGGATAAAAGTAAATATGTCACTGGTGTTACATCTTCCTAATCCATCATATGTGTAAAGCTAAGATCAGATATTTGAATTGTCAGACTCTTTTGCTCATTGTCAGACCATGACTAAGGCTTCCTATTAAAATTGTGTGGAATGCTACTAAAAAGTGGAAAAAATTATTATTCTATGGTATTCTTTATTCTCCTAGCCCCTACAAGGCTTCCGGTTAAAGTTCATCGATGTGCTCCTGAAAGTGAATTAGTGGCACCCAAGTATGCGCTCGTGCTTTCCTTCTGTTATGGCTTACCTATTTGCCTTGGAGTGTGCTTTTTTTCGGGGCTCATATTCTTGGCATATGCATGTATGTACAATGAATCTTTTTTTATCTGATCACTTGTCTCTTTATCTAGAACTTGAAGGATAAAAAATATGAGGAAAATGAAAGCAGTTACCACGGCCATCTGAAAAGCTAAAAAATTGGAGAAGGTCCTGAAAGTAAAAAGCAAGAGGTCAAGGATTCAGTCTGCCAAGTCTTTGTATGATTAAAATTTTAGTGGCTAGCATAATTTTTTGTACCAGTATGTTTCCGACTTTCCGCCTGCAGATCAACCACATCTATGTGTTTGAAAAGAACCTGCTTTCCTCAAAAGATTGCTACTACCTGCTTCTTTACAACACTTCACGGATGACTTGTGATGACACCTGGTATTAATTAGTACAGTAGGAACGATGGGTTTTTCATCACATTCTTTGATGTCAATCATTGCAAAGTTGTAACGTACTAAATCCTAATATGCCAATGCAGCAAAAGAAGTCTTATTTTTCAGATTGCACCAAGAAAAAACTGCTTCCATGGCTTCCTCGGCCTCCCTGTCGTGCTCGAGATGGAGATGCCTCCCTGCTTCACCACTGCTAGGTACCTCTTCTTCCTCAGCTTCGTCCTCCTCCTAGCAGTGGATGCTGCAGGCCCATCTCCCCAAGCACCCCACCCTCGCCATGGATGTGAGTGCTCGAGTCTCTTCCCTTACTGTCCTATCTTATTTTCCTCCATACAATAACAGCGTTACCTAATGGTTAATAATTTTCTGATATCTGAATGACTCTGTATGACTGGATGTTTGGATGGATAATTTGGTAGGTCGCAATCTAAAAGTTTCTTGTTTCTGTGCTGGATGCAGTGAGTGGGAGGTCAGTTTGCTCTGAATCCCTGAGAGTTTTGGTCCTGCATCTCTTGCTCAATCAGCGGGCTGATCTTTGCCGCGCCGGGGTGACATCACCAGAACTGCTGCATCTTCATCTGGTTTGCTTTAGATAACGAGAGCAAGGCAAGCAGCTTGCCAAAAACAAAGGTCCACACTCTGTTTCAGTCACATGTGTGGCCTTACTTTTCTGAATTTTAGTACAGACAATGACCACATTGTCAATTCCAGGTGGATGCAGAAGGAACATCACTTGTTGGCTCCCTTGACAGAAATGCGGAGTTTTACATGATTTACGAGGACATGTCTTCTTGGATGGATGTGGATTATTTGGTTCCTTTGTGGGAACTGATAACATTTTGTTTACATATTTACTGCTCGACCGTATGCCCATAAGGATTGTTTGATCTCTTTTTCTACGCAGACTGCAGGTGTAGGTCCCCTGCTCACTAAGGACAAGGTCAGATTGCTTTAGGTATTTTAAGATGATTAATCCTTGAGCACCATAGTTGATTGAAATCAAATATGCGGATCACTTTTCCTTACAATTAAAATGAAATATGTTGCAAAATAAAGTGGTGTATATTGTGAGACTATGTACTGTATGAGTTATTTGAGTAATGATGTGAAAGCAATGTATAAACTTGGTGAATTCACTTCAGTTTACTGATACTGGTTTATCAATATGTGGCCATCAAGTGTGATGTGCAAGTTATATATATATTAGGCATCTAATGTACTATGTATTTACAAACTTTTCTGTGTGTTCCACAGTACCAAGTCGAGCATCCAATAACAGATTTGGTTCTAATCAAGGATCACACATTTCATGCTTGCACTATAGTTTATTTCTCCATTCATGCATTATCAGTCTTAGTACTTGCTCTTGTGCCTGCCCGGCTTGCTCTATTACTGACTTTGCCTTCTCTTCCTAAATAGCAGACCTGGTTTTCTTTATGTCCTTGAAGCAAATACCACAATGTTAGCTTGAAAGTATTTAGGATACATACAGAGCCAGAAGGTAAATAAGGGATTTGACAAAAAGAGTACACACTGATTTTAGGTGCTGCACTTCAGAAGCAATCCCCTCCTTTACCCCCACAGGCTCCTACAGGCAAATCAACCTGCAGTCAGCATATTTTTATATTTGTTGCTTGGAACAACAAGCTGAATCAACTGAATTACTCACGTTATGGCAGGTCTTGGTGTACAAGACTGCAACCACTAATAAAAAATAAAATATCATGTTAGACAGTTATTTATCTATAGTAGATACACTACAGTGCAATTGATGCATCGGTCTCATGAAACGATGTTGTGCTGGGTCTCATAGGATCACTTGCGTTTTGATCGAATTTCTATGAAGCCTACAAACTAGGATCACTTTTTTTTCGAGAAAACACAAAGGACCTTTGCATTTCATTTCATGGAAAAGGTAGAACAGACCTCCTAGGAGGTGAGCGGTACAGTGTCATGCATCCTATCAATGGACATCCCAGGTTGTGGGCAGGACAACCCGAAACCCCTGGGCTCCAGCGTTTTCCCAACGTTCGGGTCTCATCTTTGATCCTATCCACTAACGGTTCGATGGACGGCGTGGCGTAGTCGAAGACACATGCGTGCAGATCACTCTTATTTTCTCACACGAAGCATTTCAAGCCGATGAGCTGTAGTTGTAGTTCTTTTCAAACTGCCATGATTTTAACCAAAAGTTTAGTACAGGTGCAGATTCTAATTTGTGTGATAAGTTTATGACATTTTTGTCTTGCATGTTTATTTATAGCTAATATCTCTTATTGCAATTCGTAGGATCAGAATCGGGACATGAATCTGAACTATGATATTTGGATTTACGATCTCATTCATGGAAATTGTGCAAGATAATGAGCAACAGACATTATTTCATCCCAGTGAAGCTCCAGGTTTGGCTATTTGCTGGGGATACGAGTTCTAGACTGTGTATAAGAAATATAAAATAGAATTAAGCTGGAAAAGATATACATATTATAATATCTGCATTGCCTTTTATTAAACAAAATATATAACATTGTGATGGGGTAATGACAATACTGAAACATCGTCAGCTACCACTATCTATTTTGTGGGATCATTAGAAGGTGAAACTTATGTACGGTTCTATCATCCTGGTCATTAATTTGTTGGCGTGTAGCTGATGCAATATTAGTGTGTGTGCTTGTGTGTCGCTATTTTGCTGAAACAAGTACTATTATTGCATAGGTTATCATTTATCACTATTAGAGTTGCAGTTTACCTTTTCCATATAGATACTGTTCTTACCTCAAGTTGGTAAACAATATGTGTTCTTACCTCAAATTGACATATAGTGCATTCCAGGCATCAAATTTTATCACTATTAAATTAGATATATCAAATTGAGTTCAGTAGTCTATCATTGGAACCTTGATGATTTATCTCATTTGAACATAATCTAACCCCTCTGATTTTTGTCAGTACATGATTGTACACCTCCTATGCCCGCTTAATTGTGTGTTCATTTTGTTAATCAAGAAGCATTTGATTTTATGGCTGGGTACGTTGAAAATATATAAAACCTTTCTTCTTTTGGATAATTTGTTTCCCTTTGACCAATCTTTGTTACTTGCCTACACATCTGCTGCTCCAGCGCGACTGCTTGTGTGCTGCCTCGAGTCGCGCGGCCACTACGCCCGCGCCGAGGCGGAGGCCGCTGCCACTCTCGACGCCCTCCGCTGCGCGCTCTCGCCGGCGGCGTTCGCAAAGCCTTGTCGCGGCGCTGCAAGTGTTGCCCCCCTCCTCCCCAAGGGCAAGGTGAAGGAAGGTGCCTGTGTGGTTCTTCTGCAGCTCGCAGCGAGGATTGCTGTGTCCAACCTGCACAAGAATGCCAAGAAGTCCTCAGAGACGTAAGCCACGACGCATGTTTCTGCCATTATTTCCTTCGGTTAGATTTCGTGGATTTAGGTGTTGAAATTTTTTGGGCTGTGGATGCAGGATTAAGGACACGTACCTGTACTACAACGAGAGATATCTGGGCTGCTTCTTTGTGGCTTCCAAACATGAAATGTTTGTTTGGAAGTTAGTTTAGTTTTTTGTTGTGGATTCACAGCTTCTCACATGTACCATCGTTTTAGACCTTTAGGTTTCGAAAGAAACTAAATGAAGATACGGTGGTATGGTCTCAATAGTACAACTTAAAGCCTTCAAAGCTTTATATTTTCTCTGAAATTTGCTCTTGAAGAATTATGTATCTATGTTAGATCTGGTGAGTAAAGACGGCTTCCAAGCAGAGGATGCGGGAGTGTTGGCCACATTTGGTTTTCGACTTGGGTGTCTAAATATTCTCACAATACTTGGCTCCCATTCGCCCTTGCGCCATTGGCGTAACGAGTCATCTAGTAAAAGTAAAAGATAGGCCCTTCGCAGAGGGAAGCAGAGGTTGTCATGCACTTTTATGGTTGGATGCACAAAATCTTAATGTGAAAGAACGTCACTTTATATTGCCACTTGTGATATGGACCTTTATTATGCAGTCTGTCGCTTTTATTTCTTCCATATCACACGATCGTATAAAGCTTATTTCTCCCACACTAATAAGTCATACATATTTAGAGAGCAATTTTTATTGCTTGCACTGATGCCAACTTACTTGGAGGATCTTACTCAATGCATAGGTAGGTATGGTGGACTCTCATGGAAAAATTGATTTAAGGGTATTTGGAAGCACAAGTAGTATCTCTACTTGGTGCGATGAATTTGGCTAGCATGAGGGGGAAAGGCAAGCTCAACCATGTTGGATGATCCATGACAATATAATTTATCTCAGATGTAAGAAAACATAACCCATTACGTTGTCTTCTTTGTCTAACATCAACTCTTTAGCATGTCATATTTTAATGAGTGCTCACAATCATAAAAGATGTCCAAGATAGTATATTTATATGTGAAGACCTCTCTTCCTTTATTACTTCCTATTAATTGCAACGATGACCAAAACTATGTTTGTTAACTCTCAACAACTTTTATTCATCATACTTTTTCTATGCGAGCTCATTACTCTCCATAAGATTCACATGATCTTTTTGTTTCTTTTTATTTTTTTCTCTTTTCTTTTATTCCCTTAGGATCATGGCAAAATAATCAAGCCCTTAACTCAACACTAATCTTTATTATATAGCTCATGGACTCGATTACATAGAGGAATTATAAAGCAAAAATCACGACTAGATCATACTAAAACTTTTATTCTACTAGATCAAGATATTGCCAAAAGGATCGAACTAAGAAAAAACGGTAAAGATAAAATGATGGTGATACGATACCGGGGCACTCCCCCAAGCTTGGCAGTTGCCAAGGGGAGTGCCCATACCGATGTGATTATGTCTCTCTTTTCGGGGATGGTGATGTGATATTCTTGGCGATGATGCCCCTCATGATACGATTCTCCTCCTAGAGCTTATTGACTTGCTGCTTGAGGTCCATTATTTCCTTTCGGAGTTTTCCTGTAACAGTCAAAGCTCCCTGCACCCAAGGGTGCTGCATAGTTGCGGGAGAACCAGTGACACTCTTTTTCATATTCTCATAAGAAAGAAATCTAATATTGGAAGGGATAACCGAGTTTGGAACAGCCGAGCTCTGCAGTTCTCCCATTGTGAATCCAGCTCGGAAGCGGGAAGTGACTTCTTGATCCTCTTCCATGGCATCTATCCTTTTCAAATCAGCCTCCATCTCTTCCTCCGTTGCTGGCCCAAAGAGGTTAACATTGTTGTTTGTCATTGATCCCGGTGTCGGGTGAGACACCCGGCTCTCCCCGACTGACTCTTTCGAAGACATCTTGCTCTAATCTGTAGCAGCAATAGCTCGAAACACAAACAGAGGATAATTGCGTGATACAGGAGTCAAAACCCCCGGGAGATTATATAATGAATTTTTACCTACCAAAATACGTGTCGTGTAAAAAACGGAGTCCGGAAAGCGCACGAGGTGCTCACGAGGTAGGGGGGCGCGCCCAGTAGGGTAGGGCGCGCCCTCCACCCTCGTGGAGGCCTCGTGTCCATCCCGTACTGCTTCTTAGTTTTCTATTTTTCTAAATATTCCAAAACGGAGAAATATTGCCTTATAAACTGTTTTGGAGTCGGTTTACTTACCGTACCACATAGCTATTCCTTTTCGGAGTCCGAAACGTTCCGTAAAGTGTCCCTTATGTATTCCTCCGGGGTTACGGTTTCAATAACATTGGTTTCAACATTTATTGGATTACCTGAGATATAATGTTTGATTCTTTGACCGCTCACCACCTTCGGATTTGTGCCTTCGAAGTTGTTGATTTTTATGGCACCGGAACGACAGACCTCCTCGATAACGTAAGGACCTTCCCATTTCGAGAGAAGTTTTCCTGCAAAAAATCTTAAACAAGAGTTGTATAGAAATACATAATCACCTACATTAAACTCACGCTTTTGTATCCTTTTATCATGCCATCTTTTAACTTTTTCTTTAAACAACTTGGCATTTTCGTAGGCTTGGGTTCTCCATTCATCGAGTGAGCTAATATCAAATAACCTCTTCTCACCGGCAAGTTTAAAATCATAATTGAGATCTTTAATAGCCCAATATCCCTTGTGTTCTAGTTCGAGAGGTAAGTGACATGTTTTTTCCATAAACCATTTTATACGGAGACAAACCCATAGGATTTTTATATACAGTTCTATAGGCCAATAATGCATCATCAAGTTTCTTGGACCAATTCTTTCTAGATCTATTAACCGTCTATTGCAAAATTAATTTGAGCTCTCTATTAGTCAATTCTACTTGACCACTAGACCGAGGGTGATAAGGGGATGCAATTCTATGATTAACATCATACTTAGCAAGCATTTTACGGAAAGCACCATGAATAAAATGTGAACCACCATCAGTCATTAAATATCTAGGGACTCCAAATCTTGTAAAAACAACTTCTTTAAGCGTTTTAATAGAAGTGTTATGATCAGCACTACTAGTTGGAATAGCTTCTACCCACTTAGTAACGTAATCAACAACAACTAAAATATGTGTATATCCATTAGAGGAAGGAAAAAGTCCCATATAGTCAAAGCCCCAAACATCAAATGGTTCAATACCGAGAGAATAGTTCATAGGCATTTCTTGACGTCTACTAATATTACCAATTCTTTGACATTCATCACAAGATAAAACAAACTTACGGGCATCCTTGAAGAGAGTAGGCCA
Source organism: Triticum urartu (assembly GCF_003073215.2). NCBI lineage: Eukaryota > Viridiplantae > Streptophyta > Magnoliopsida > Poales > Poaceae > Triticum > Triticum urartu. The sequence continues at coordinate 463,993,141 of NC_053026.1, read as the reverse complement.
ATGAAAACCAGATTGCAATACCTTATGTGCAGTCCTATCTCCAGCATGGTGTCCTCCATAAGCTTCGGAGTGACACTTGCGTAGGATCTGTTCCTGTTCATGCTCAGGTACACAACATCTAATAACACCATCTACTACTTCTTTATAAAGATGTGGGTCATCCCAAAAGTAATGCCTCAAATCATAGAAGAACGTTTTCTTTTGCTGGTATGTGAAACTAGGTGGTATAAACTTAGCAACAATGTAATTAGCATAATCCGCATACCATGGAGCAGTATGAGAAGCATTTATAACATTTAATTGCTCATCAGGAAAGCTATCATCAATAGGTAGTGGGTCATCAAGCACATTTTCTAACCTAGACAAGTTGTCTGCAATGGGGTTCTCAGCTCCCTTTCTATCAACAATATGTAAGTCAAATTCTTGTAGCAAGAGAACCCATCTAATAAGTCTAGGTTTAGCATCTTTCTTTTCCATGAGATATTTAATAGCAGCAAGATCAGTGTGAATAGTTACTTTAGAATCAACAATATAAGGTCTGAACTTATCACAAGCAAATACAAATGCTAAAAATTCTTTTTCAGTAGTAGCATAATTTCTTTGGGCATTGTCTAGGGTTTTACTAGCATATTGAATAACATTTATTTTCTTATCAACTCTTTGCCCTAGAACAACACCTATAACATAATCACTAGCATCACACATAATTTCAAAGGATAGATTCCAATTAGGTGGCTGAACAATAGGTTCAGAGATCAATGCTTTCTTAAGTATTTCAAATGCTTCTACACAATCATCATCAAAGACAAATGGTATATCTTTTTGTAATAAATTAGTCAGAGGCCGAGAAATTTTTGAGAAGTCCTTAATGAACCTCCTATAAAATCTGGCGTGACCAAGGAAACTTCTTATACCTTTGATGTCCTTGGGGCATGGCATCTTCTCAATAGCATCAACCTTGGATTTATCAACTTCAATACCTCTTTCAGAAACTTTATGCCCCAAGACAATACCTTGATTAACCATAAAGTGACACTTTTCCCAATTCAAGACAATATTAGTTTCTGCACATCTCTGCAAAACTCGATCAAGGTTGCTCAAGCAATCATCAAAACAAGATCCATAGACGGAGAAATCGTCCATGAAAACCTCACAAATCTTTTCACAGAAGTTAGAGAATATAGCCATCATGCATCTTTGAAAGGTAGCAGGTGCATTACATAAACCAAAAGGCATACGTCTATAAGCAAAAGTACCAAAAGGGCAAGTAAAAGTAGTCTTTGATTGATCTTTGGCTGACACAGGTATTTGAGAGAAGCCAGAATAACCATCTATAAAGCAAAAATGTGTATGTTTGGATAATCTTTCTAGCATTTGATCGATAAAAGGTAAGGGGCAATGATCCTTTTTAGTGGCCTCATTTAATTTGTGGAAATCAATTACCATCCTACAACCTGTAATAATTCTTTGAGGAATCAATTCATCTTTATCATTAGGAACAACAGTAATACCTCCCTTCTTAGGGACACAATGGACATGACTTACCCACTGACTATCAGCAACGGGATAGATTATACCTGCCTCAAGGAGCTTTAGTATTTCTTTTCTTACCACTTCTTTCATTTTAGGAGTCAGCCGTCGTTGATGATCACGAATTGGTTTAGCATCTTCTTCCAGATTTATTTTATGTTGACATAGAGTGGGCTAATGCCCTTAAGATCATCAAGAGTACAACCAATAGCAACACGGTGCTTCTTCAGAGTTTTCAATAATCTCTCTTCCTCATGCTCTGAAAGGTTAGCACTAATAATAACAGGATATATCTTTTTCTCATCAAGATAAGCATATTTAAGAGTATCAGGCAATGGTTTAAGCTCAAACACGGGATCACCCATGGGTGGAGGAGGATCCCCTAGGATTTCAACAGGAAAATTGTGTTTCAGAATAGGTTCCTGTTTAAAGAATACTTCATCTATTTCCCTTCTTTCATTCATAAACATATCATTTTCATGGTCTAGCAAATATTGTTCTAAAGGATCACTAGGAGGTACGGCAATAGAAGCAAGACCAATAATTTCATCCTTACTAGGTAATTCTTCTTCATGGTGTTGTCTACTAAATTTAGAGAAATTAAATTCATGAGACATATCATCTAAACCGATAGTAACAACATCCTTTTTGCAATCTATCTTAGCATTAACAGTGTTTAAGAAGGGTCTACCAAATATAATGGGACAAAAGTGTTGGAAATATGCCCTAGAGGCAATAATAAAAGCATTATTATTATATTTCCTTATTCATGATAATTGTCTTTATTCATGCTATAATTGTGTTATCCGGAAATCGTAATACATGTGTGAATAACAGACACCAACATGTCCCTAGTAAGCCTCTAGTTGACTAGCTCGTTGATCAACAGATAGTCATGGTTTCCTGACTATGGACATTGGATGTCATTGATAATGAGATCACATCATTAGGAGAATGATGTGATGGACAAGACCCAATCCTAAACATAGCACAAGATCGTATAGTTCGTTTGCTAGAGTTTTTCCAATGTCAAGTATCTTTTCCTTAGACCATGAGATCGTGTAACTCCCGGATACCGTAGGAGTGCTTTGGGTATACCAAACGTCACAACGTAACTGGGTGACTATAAAGGTAGACTACGGGTATCTCCGAAAGTGTCTATTGGGTTGACATGGATCAAGACTGGGATTTGTCACTCCGTATGACGAAGAGGTATCACTGGGCCCACTCGGTAATGCATCATCATAATGAGCTCAAAGTGACCAAGTGTCTGGTCACGGGATCATGCATTACGGTACGAGTAAAGTGACTTGCCGGTAATGAGATTGAACGAGGTATTGGGATACCGATGATCGAATCTCGGGCAAGTAACATATCGATTGAAAGGGAATTGCATACGGGGTTGATTGAATCCTCGACATCGTGGTTCATCCGATGAGATCATCGTGGAGCATGTGGGAGCCAACATGGGTATCCAGATCCCGCTGTTGGTTATTGACCGGAGAGTCGTCTCGGTCATGTCTGCTTGTCTCCCGAACCCGTAGGGTCTACACACTTAAGGTTCGGTGACGCTAGGGTTGTGAAGATATGTATATGCAGTAACCCGAATGTTGTTCGGAGTCCCGGATGAGATCCCGGATGTCACGAGGAGTTCCGGAATGGTCCAGAGGTAAAGAATTATATATAGGAAGTGCTATTTCGGCCATCGGGATAAGTTTCGGGGTCATCGGTATTGTACCGGGACCACCGGAGGGGTCCCGGGGGCCCACAGGGTGGGGCCACCTGCCCCGGGGGGCCACATGGGCTATAGGGGGTGCGCCTTGGCCTATATGGGCCAAGGGCACCAGCCCCTATAGGCCCATGCGCCTAGGGTTTCCACAGGGGAGGAGTCCCACTAGTGGAAGGCACCCCTAGGTGCCTTGGGGGGGGGAGGGAAACCTCCCCTTGGCCGCCGCCCCTAGGAGATTGGATCTCCTAGGCTGGCACACCCCCCCTTGGCCCTCCTATATATAGTGGGGGAGAGGAGGGACTTCATACCACAGCCTTTGGTGCCTCCCTCTCTCCCCGTTACGTCTCTCTCTCGTAGTATAGGCGAAGCCCTGCTACTGTGACGCCCTGCATCCACCACCACGCCGTCGTGCTGCTGGATCTTCATCAACCTCTCCTTCCCCCTTGCTGGATCAAGAAGGAGGAGACGTCTCCCGTCCCGTATGTGTGTTGAACGCGGAGGTGCCGTCCGTTCGGCGCTTGGTCATCGGTGATTTGGATCACGTCGTGTACGACTACCTCATCCCCGTTCTTTGAACGCTTCCGCACGCGATCTACAAAGGTATGTAGATGCATCCAATGACTCGTTGCTAGATGAACTCCTAGATGGATCTTGGTGAAACGAGTAGGAAAATTTTTGTTTTCTGCAACGTTCCCCAACAAAAAGCTATCTTGTGGGGAACCAAGAACAAGAAAATCAGCAGGATATTTAGTTTTCCCACACAAGACTTCAACATCTCTAACAATTCCCATTGGTGAAATAGTATCTCTATTGGCAAGTTTAATTGTGACATCAATATCTTCTAACTCAACAGGTGCAATATCATGCATAATTTCTCTATATAGGCTAATAGGTATTGCACTAGCACTGGCACCCATATCACATAAGCCATGATAACAATGATCTCCTATTTTAACAGAAATAACAGGCATGCCTACCACAGGTCTAGGTTTATCTTTAGCACAAGTTTTAGCAATTCTAGCAGTTTCATCACAGAAATAAATAACATGCCCATCAATATTATCAGCCAAGAGATCTTTAACAATAGCAATATCAGGTTCAACTTTAATTTGCTCAGAAGGTGTATAAGTTTTAATATTGCTTTTACAAAACACAGTTGAAGCTTTAGCATGATCCTTTATCCTGACAGGAAAAGGTGGTTTCTCAACATAAGAAGTAGGAACAATAGGATCAGTATAAGTGATAGTCCTTTCTTCAACTTTAATAGGTGCATCTACTTTTACTTATATGGGAGGGTGATATTTAAACCACTTCTCCTTGGGGAGATCAACATGAGTAGCAAAAGATTCACAGAAAGAAGCTACTATCTCAGAGTCAAGTCCATATTTAGTGCTAAATTTATGTAAAACATCGGTATCCATAAAAGATTTAACACAATCAAAGCTAGGTGTCATACCTGACTCCTTACCTTTGTCGAGGTCCCAATCTTCATAGTTGCATTTAATTCTTTCCAATAAATCCCATTTGAGGTCAATAGTCTTCATCATAAAAGAGCCAGCACAAGAAGTATCAAGCATTGTGCGATTGCTATCAGAAAGCCAAGCATAAATTTTTTAAATAATCATTTCTCTTGAGAGCTCATGATTGGGGCATGAATATAACATTGATTTAAGCCTCCCCAAAGCTTGAGCGATGCTTTCTGATACGTCCATTTTGCATCATGCTTTTATATCGATATTTATTGCATTATGGGCTGTTATTACACATTATGTCACAATACTTATGCCTATTCTCTCTTATTTTACAAGGTTTACATAAAGAGGGAGAATGCCGGCAGCTGGGATTCTGGGTTGGAAAAGGAGCAAATATTAGAGACCAATTCTGCAGAGCTCTAAAAGTCCTGAAACTCCACGGAAGACGTTTTCCAAATATATAAAAAATACTCAGAGCAAGAACTTCACCAGGGGGGCACACCCTGCCCACGAGGTTGGGGGCGTGCCCTACCCCCTGGGCGCGCCCCCTACCTCATGGCCCCCCTGTTGGTCCTCCGGTGACCATCTTCTGTTATATGAATTCTTTCGATGGGAAAAAAATCATAAGCCATCTTCTCAGACGAAACTCCGCCGCCACGAGGCGGAACCTTGGCGGAACCAATCTAGGGCTCCGGCGGAGCTGTTCTGCCGGGGAAACTTCCCCCCCGGAGGGGGAAATCATCGCCATCGTCATCACCAATGCTCCTCTCATCGGGAGAGGGCAATCTCCATCAACATCTTCATCAGCACCATCTCCTCTCAAAACCCTAGTTCATCTCTTGTATCCAATTCTTGTCTCCAAGTCCGGGATTGGTGCTAGTAGGTTGCTAGTAGTGTTAATTACTCCTTGTAGTTGATTCTAGTTGGTTTATTTGGTGGAAGATCATATGTTCAGATCCTATATGCATATTAATACCCCTATGATTATGAACATGTTTATGCTTTGTGAGTAGTTACTTTCGTTCCTGAGGACATGGGAGAAGTCCTGCTATTAGTAGTCATGTGAATTTGGTATTCGTTCGATATTTTGCTGAGATGTATGTTGTCTCTCCTCTAGTGGTGTTATGTGAACGTCGACTACATGAAACTTCACCATTGTTTGGGCCTAGAGGAAGGCATTGGGGATTAATAAGTAGATGATGGGTTGCTAGAGTGACATAAGCTTAAACCCTAGTTTATGCGTTGCTTTGTAAGGGGCTGATTTGGATCCATATGTTTCATGCTATGGTTAGGTTTACCTTAATACTTTTGTTGTAGTTGCGGATGCTTGCAATAGAGGTTAATCATAAGTGGGATGCTTGTCCAATTAAGGGCAGTACCCAAGCACCGGTCCACCCACATACCAAATTATCAAAGTACCGAACGCGAATCATATGAGCGTGATGAAAACTAGCTTGACGATATTCCCATGTGTCCTCGGGAGCGCTTTTCTCTATATAAGAGTTTGTCCAGGCTTGTCCTTTGCTACAAAAAGGATTGGGCCACCTTACTGCACTTTATTTCCTTTTGTTACTTGTTCTCGTTTTAAATTATCCTATCACAAAACTATCTGTTACCACTTGTTTCAGTACTTGCAGAGAATACCTTGCTGGAAACCGCTTATCATTTCCTTCTGCTCCTCGTTGGGTTTGACACTCTTACTTATCGAAAGGACTACGATAGATCCCCTATACTTGTGGGTCATCAATACTCTTTTCTGGCGCCGTTGCCGGGGAGTGAATCGCCTTTGGTAGGTGGAATTTGGTAAGGAAAAATTTATATAGTGTGCTGAAAATTACTATGACTTGTTACTGTTGGGGAACGTAGTAATTTCAAAAAAATTCCTACGTACACGCAAGATCATGATGATGCATAGCAACGAGAGGGGAGAGTGTTGTCTACGTACCCTCGTAGACCGAAGCGGAAGCGTTGACGCAACGTAGAGGAAGTAGTCGTACGTCTTCCCGGTCCAACCGATCCAAGCACCGTTACTCTGGCACCTCCGAGTTCTTGACACACGTACATCTCGATGACACACCCCGGGCTCCGATCCAGCAAAGCTTCGGGGAGGAGTTTCGTCAGCACGATGGCGTGATGATGATCTTGATGTTTAACCGTCGTAGGGCTTCGCCTAAGCACCGCTACAATATGATCGAGGTGTAATATCGTGGAGGGGGCACGACTAAGGAACGATCACGAAGATCAACTTGTGTGTCCTAGGGTGCCCCCTTGCCCCCGTATATAAAGGAGCCAAGGGGGGGTGTGGCCGGCCCTAGTAGGAGGCGCGCAGGAGGAGTCCTACTCCTACCGGGAGTAGGACTCCCCTCCCTTTCCTTGTCCAAGTAGGAGAGGGGGAAGGAAGGGAGAGAGGAGAGGAAGGAAAGGGGGGGGGGCGCCGCCCCTCCCTCCTTGTCCAATTCGGACTAGGGGGAGAGGGCACGCGCGGCCTGCCCTGGCTGCCTTTCCTCTTCTCCACTTTAGGCCCATGAGGCCCATTAACCCCCCCGAGGGTTCCGGTAACCCCCTGGTTCTCCGGTTTTATCCGAAACTTCCCCGGAACACTTTCGGTGTCTGAATATAGCCGTCCAATATATCAATCTTTATGTCTCGACCATTTCGAGACTCCTCGTTATGTCCGTGATCATATCCGGGACTCCGAACAACCTTCGGTACATCAAAATACATAAACTCATAATGAAACTGTCATCGTAACTTTAAGCGTGCGGACCCTACGGTTCGAGAACAATGTAGACATGACCGAGACACGTCTCCGGTCAATAACCAATAGCGGGACCTGGATGCCCATATTGGCTCCTACATATTCTACGAAGATCTTTATCGGTCAGACCGCATAACTACATACGTTGTTCCCTTTGTCATCGGTATGTTACTTGCCCGAGATTCGATCATCGGTATCCAATACCTAGTTCAATCTCGTTACCGGCAAGTCTCTTTACTCATTCCGTAATACATCATCTCACAACTAACACATTAGTTGCAATGCTTGCAAGGCTTATGTGATGTGTATTACCGAGAGGGCCCAGAGATACCTCTCCGTCAAACGGAGTGACAAATCCTAATCTCGAAATACGCCAACCCAACATGTACCTTTGGAGACACCTGTAGAGCTCCTTTATAATCACCCAGTTACGTTGTGACGTTTGGTAGCACACAAAGTGTTCCTCCGGTAAACGGGAGTTGCATAATCTCATAGTCATAGGAACATGTATAAGTCATGAAGAAAGCAATAGCAACATACTAAACGATCGGGTGCTAAGCTAATGGAATGGGTCATGTCAATCAGATCATTCAATTAATGATGTGATCCCGTTAATCAAATAACAACTCTTTGTCTATGGTTAGGAAACACAACCATCTTTGATTAACGAGCTAGTCAAGTAGAGGCATACTAGTGACACTTTGTTTGTCTATGTATTCACACATGTATTATGTTTCCGGTTAATACAATTCTAGCATGAATAATAAACTTTTATCATGATATAAGGAAATAAATAATAACTTTATTATTGCCTCTAGGGCATATTTCCTTCAGTCTCCCACTTGCACTAGAGTCAATAATCTAGATTACACATTAATGATTCTAACACCCATGGAGCCTTGGTGCTTATCATGTTTTGCTCGTGGAAGAGGCTTAGTCAACAGGTCTGCTATATTCAGATCCGTATGTATCTTGCAAATCTCTATGTCTCCCACCTGGACTAGATCCCGGATGGAATTGAAGCGTCTCTTGATGTGCTTGGTTCTTTTGTGAAATCTGGATTCCTTTGCTAAGGCAATTGCACCAGTATTGTCACAAAAGATTTTCATTGGACCCGATGCACTAGGTATGACACCTAGATCGGATATGAACTCCTTCATCCAGACTCCTTCGTTTGCTGCTTTCGAAGCAGCTATGTACTCCGCTTCACATGTAGATCCCGCCACGACGCTTTGTTTAGAACTGCACCAACTGACAGCTCCACCGTTTAATGTAAACACGTATCCGGTTTGCGATTTAGAATCGTCTGGATCAGTGTCAAAGCTTGCATCAACGTAACCGTTTACGATGAGCTCTTTGTCACCTCCATATACGAGAAACATATCCTTAGTCCTTTTTAGGTACTTCAGGATGTTCTTGACTGCTGTCCAGTGATCCACTCCAGGATTACTTTGGTACCTCCCTGCTAAACTTATAGCAAGGCACACATCAGGTCTGGTACATAGCATTGCATACATGATAGAGCCTATGGCTGAAGCATAGGGAACATCTTTCATTTTCTCTCTATCTTCTGCAGTGGTCGGGCATTGAGTCTTACTCAACTTCACACCTTGTAACACAGGCAAGAACCCTTTCTTTGCTTAATCCATTTTGAACTTCTTCAAAACTTTGTCAAGGTATGTGCTTTGTGAAAGTCCAATTAAGCGTCTTGATCTATCTCTATAGATCTTAATGCCCAATATGTAAGCAGCTTCACCGAGGTCTTTCATTGAAAAACTCTTATTCAAGTATCCCTTTATGCTATCCAGAAATTCTATATCATTTCCAATCAGTAATATGTCATCCAGATACAATATCAGAAATGCTACAGAGCTCCCACTCACTTTCTTGTAAATACAGGCTTCTCCGAAAGTCTGTATAAAACCAAATGATTTGATCACACTATCAAAACGTTTATTCCAACTCCGAGAGGCTTGCACCAGTCCATAAATGGATCGCTGGAGCTTGCACACTTTGTCAGCTCCTTTTGGATCGACAAGACCTTCCGGTTGCATCATATACAACTCTTCTTCCAGAAATCCATTCAGGAATGCACTTTTTACATCCATCTGCCAAATTTCATAATCATAAAATGCGGCAATTGCTAACATGATTCGGATAGACTTAAGCATCGCTACGGGTGAGAAGGTCTCATCGTAGTCAACCCCTTGAACTTGCCGAAACCCTTTTGCGACAAGTCGAGCTTTGTAGACAGTAATATTACCGTCAGCGTCAGTCTTCTTCTTGAAGATCCATTTATTCTCAATTGCTTGCCGATCATCGGGCAAGTCAACCAAAGTCCATAATTTGTTCTCATACATGGATCCCATCTCAGATTTCATGGCTTCAAGCCATTTTGCGGAATCTGGGCTCACCATCGCTTCTTCATAGTTCGTAGGTTCATCATGATCTAGTAGCATGACTTCCAGAACAGGATTACCGTACCACTCTGGTGCGGATCTTACTCTGGTTGATCTACGAGGCTCAGTAGTAACTTGATCTGAAATTTCATGATCATCATCGTTAAATTCCTCACTAATTGGTGTAGGTATCACAGAAACCGGTTTCTGTGATGAACTACTTTCCAATAAGGGAGCAGGTACAGTTACCTCATCAAGTTCTACTTTCCTCCCACTTCACTTCTTTCGAGAGAAACTCCTTCTCTAGAAAGGATCCATTCTTAGCAACGAATGTCTTGCCTTCGGATCTGTGATAGAAGGTGTACCCAACAGTCTCCTTTGGGTATCCTATGAAGACACATTTCTCCGATTTGGGTTCGAGCTTATCAGGTTGAAGCTTTTTCACATAAGCATCGCAGCCCCAAACTTTAAGAAACGACAACTTTGGTTTCTTACCAAACCATAGTTCATAAGGCGTCGTCTCAATGGATTTCGATGGTGCCCTATTTAACGTGAATGCGGCCGTCTCTAAAGCATAACCCCAAAACGATAGCGGTAAATTAGTAAGAGACATCATAGATCGCACCATATCTAGTAAAGTACGATTACGATGTTCGGACACACCATTACGCTGTGGTGTTCCGGGTGGCGTGAGTTGCGAAACTATTCCGCATTGTTTCAAATGTACACCAAACTCGTAACTCAAATATTCTCCTCCACGATCAGATCGTAGAAACTTTATTTTCTTGTTACGATGATTTTCTACTTCACTCTGAAATTCTTTGAACTTTTCAAATGTTTCAGACTTATGTTTCATTAAATAGATATACCCATATCTGCTTAAATCATCTGTGAAGGTGAGAAAATAACGATATCCGCCACGAGCCTCAACATTCATCGGACCACATACATCTGTATGTATGATTTCCAACAAATCTGTTGCTCTCTCCATAGTACCGGAGAACGGCGTTTTAGTCATCTTGCCCACGAGGCACGGTTGCAAGTACCAAGTGATTCATAATCAAGTGGTTCCAAAAGTCCATCAGTATGGAGTTTCTTCATGCGCTTTACACCGATATGACCTAAACGGCAGTGCCACAAATAAGTTGCACTATCATTATCAACTCTGCATCTTTTGGCTTCAACATTATGAATATGTGTATCACTACTATCGAGATTCATCAAAAATAGACCACTCTTCAAGTGTGCATGACCATAAAAGATATTACTCATATAAATAGAACAACCATTATTCTCTGATTTAAATGAATAACCGTCTCGCATCAAACAAGATCCAGATATAATGTTCATGCTCAACGCTGGCACCAAATAACAATTATTTAGGTCTAATATTAATCCCGAAGGTAGATGTAGAGGTAGCGTGCCGACCGCGATCACATCGACTTTGGAACCATTTCCCACGCGCATCGTCACCTCGTCCTTTGCCAGTGTTCGCTTAATCCGTAGTCCCTGTTTCGAGTTGCAAATATTAGCAACAGAACCAGTATCAAATACCCAGGTGCTACTGCGAGCTCTAGTAAGGTACACATCAATAACATGTATATCACATATACCTTTGTTCACCTTGCCATCCTTCTTATCCGCCAAATACTTGGGGCAGTTCCGCTTCCAGTGACCAGTCTGCTTGCAGTAGAAGCACTTAGTTTCAGGCTTAGGTCCAGACTTGGGTTTCTTCTCTTGAGCAGCAACTTGCGTGCTGTTCTTCTTGAAGTTCCCCTTCTTCTTCCCTTTGCCCTTTTTCTTGAAACTAGTGGTCTTGTTGACCATCAACACTTGATGCTCCTTCTTGATTTCTACCTCCGCAGCTTTCAGCATTGCGAAGAGCTCGGGAATAGTCTTATTCATCCCTTGCATATTATAGTTCATCACGAAGCTCTTGTAGCTTGGTGGCAGTGATTGGAGAATTCTGTCAATGACGCAATCATCTGGAAGATTAACTCCCATTTGAATCAAGTGATTATTATACCCAGACATTTTGAGTATATGCTCACTGACAGAACTGTTCTCCTCCATCTTGCAGCTATAGAACTTATTGGAGACTTCATATCTCTCAATCCGGGCATTTGCTTGAAATATTAACTTCAACTCCTGGAACATCTCATATGCTCCATGACGTTCAAAACGTCGTTGAAGTCCCGATTCTAAGCCGTAAAGCATGGCACACTGAACTATCGAGTAGTCATCAGCTTTGCTCTGCCAGACGTTCATAACATCTGGTGTTGCTCCAGCAGCAGGCTTGGCACCCAGCGGTGCTTCCAGGACGTAATTCTTCTGTGCAGCAATGAGGATAATCCTCAAGTTACGGACCCAGTCCATGTAATTGCTACCATCATCTTTCAACTTTGCTTTCTCAAGGAACGCATTAAAATTCAACGGAACAACTGCACGGGCCATCTATCTACAATCAAACATACATAAGCAAGATACTATCAGGTACTAAGTTCATGATAAATTTAAGTTCAATTAATCAAATTACTTAAAGAACTCCCACTTAGATAGACATCCCTCTAATCCTCTAAGTGATCACGTGATCCAAATCAACTAAACCATAACCGATCATCACGTGAAATGGAGTAGTTTTCAATGGTGAACATCACTATGTTGATCATATCTACTATATGATTCACGCTCGATCTTTCAATCTCAGTGTTCCGAGGCCATATCTGCATATGCTAGGCTCGTCAAGTTTAACCTGAGTATTCTGTGTGTGCAAAACTGGCTTGCACCCGTTGTAGATGGACGTAGAGCTTATCACACCCGATCATCACGTGGTGTCTGGGAACGACGAACTTTGGCAATGGTGCATACTCAGGGAGAACACTTTTATCTTGATAATTTAGTGAGAGATCATCTTATAATGCTACCGTCAATCAAAGCAAGATAAGATGCATAAAAGATAAACATCACATGCAATCAATATAAGTGATATGATATGGCCATCATCATCTTGTGCCTGTGATCTCCATCTCCGAAGCACCGTCATGATCACCATCGTCACCGGCGCGACACCTTGATCTCCATCGTAGCATCGTTGTCGTCTCACCAATCTTATGCTTCCACGACTATCGCTACCGCTTAGTGATAAAGTAAAGCATTACAGCGCGATTGCATTGCATACAATAAAGCGACAACCATATGGCTCCTGCCAGTTGCCGATAACTTGGTTACAAAACATGATCATCTCATACAATAAAATTTAGCATCATGTCTTGACCATATCACATCACAACATGCCCTGCAAAAACAAGTTAGACGTCCTCTACTTTGTTGTTGCAAGTTTTACGTGGCTGCTACGGGCTTAAGCAAGAACCAATCTTACCTATGCATCAAAACCACAACGATAGTTTGTCAAGTTGGTGTTGTTTTAACCTTCGCAAGGACTGGGCGTAGCCACACTCGGTTGAACTAAAGTTGGAGAAACTGTCACCTGCAAGCCACCTATGTGCAAAGCACGTCGGGAGAACCGGTCTCGCGTAAGCGTATGCGTAATGTCGGTCCGGGCCGCTTCGTCCAACAATACCGCTGAACCAAAGTATGACATGCTGGTAAGCAGTATGACTTATATCGCCCGCAACTCACTTGTGTTCTACTAGTGCATATAACATCAACACATAAAATCTAGGCTCGGATGCCACTGTTGGGAAACATAGTAATTTCAAAAAATTTCCTACGCACACGCAAGATCATGGTGATGCATAGCAACGAGAGGGGAGAGTGTGATCTATGTACCCTTGTAGATCGACAGCGGAAGCGTTAGCACAACGCGGTTGATGTAGTCATACGTCTTCATGGCCCGACCGATCAAGCACCGAAACTACGACACCTCCGAGTTCTAGCACACGTTCAGCTCGATGACGATCCTCGGACTCCGATCCAGCAAAGTGTCGGGGAAGAGTTCTGTCAGCACGACGGCGTGGTGACGATCTTGATGTACTACTGTCGCAGGGCTTCGCCTAAGCACCGCTACAATATTATCGAGGACTATGGTGGAAGGGGCACCGCACACGGCTAAGAATATGATCACGTGGATCAACTTGTGTCTCTAGGGGTGCCCCTGCCTCCGTATATAAAGGTTCAAGAGGGGGAGGCCGGCTGGCCATCATAGGGCGCGCCAGGAGGAGTCCTACTCCCTCCGGGAGTAGGACTCCCCCCCCCAATCCTAGTTGGAATAGGATTCGCGAGGTGGGAACAGAGAGAGAGAGAAGGAGGGGGGCGCCGGCCCCCTCTCTCCTTGTCCTATTCGGACTAAGGGGGGAGGGGCGCGCGGCCCAGCCCTGGCCGCCTCTCCTCTTCTTCCACTAAGGCCCATTAAGGCCCATGTACCTCCCGGGGGGTTCCGGTAACCTCCCGGTTTTCCGGAAAAATCCCGATTTCACCCGGAACACTTCCGATATCCAAATATAGGCTTCCAATATATCAATCTTTATGTCTTGACCATTTTGAGACTCCTTGTCATGTCCGTGATCACATCCGGGACTCTGAACAAACTTCGGTACATCAAAATGCATAAACTCATAATACAACTGTCACAGTAACCTTAAGCGTGCGGACCCTACGGGTTCGAGAACAATGTAGACATGACCGAGACACGTCTCTGGTCAATAACCAATAGCGGAACCTGGATGCTCATATTGGTTCCTACATATTCTACAAAGATCATTTATCGGTTAGACCGCATAACAACATACGTTGTTCCCTTTGTCATCGGTATGTTACTTGCCCGAGATTCGATCGTCGGTATCCAATACCTATGTGACGCCCCCGATTTGACCGTACACTAATCCTACACGCAAACGTGTACGATCAAGATCAGGGACTCACGGGAAGATATCACAACACAACTCTACAAATAAAATAAGTCATACAAGCATCATATTACAAGCCAGGGGCCTCGAGGGCTCGAATACAAGAGCTCGATCATAGACGAGTCAGCGGAAGCAACAATATCTGAGTACAGACATAAGTTAAACAAGTTTGCCTTAAGAAGGCTAGCACAAACTGGGATACAGATCGAAAGAGGCGCAGGCCTCCTGCTTGGGATCCTCCTAACTACTCCTGGTCGTCGTCAGCAGGCAGCACGTAGTAGTAGGCGCCTCCGGTGAAGTAGGAGTCGTCGTCGACGGTGGCGTCTGGCTCCTGGACTCCAGCATCTGGTTGCGACAACCAGAAAGAAAGGAAAGGGGGAAAAAGGGGGAGAAAGCAACCGTGAGTACTCATCCAAAGTACTCGCAAGCAAGGAGCTACACTACATATGCATGGGTATCAAATGGAATAAGGGTATCATATGTGGACTGAACTGCAGAATGCCAGAATAAGAGGGGGATAACTAATCCTTTCGAAGACTATGCTTCTGGCAGCCTCCGTCTTGCAGCATGTAGAAGAGAGTAGACTGAAGTCCTCCAAGCAGCATCGTATAGCATAATCCTAACCGATGATCCTCCCCTCGTCGCCCTGTGAGAGAGCGACCACCGGTTGTATCTGGCACTTGGAAGGGTGTGTTTTATTAAGTATCCGGTTCTAGTTGTCATAAGGTCAAGGTACAACTCCAAATCGTCCTGTTACCGAAGATCACGGCTATTCGAATAGATTAACTTCCCTGCAGGGGTGCACCACATTCCCCAACACGCTCGATCCCATTTGGCCGGACATACTTTCCTGGGTCATGCCCGGCCTCGGAAGATCAACACGTCGCAGCCCCACCTAGGCACAACAGAGAGGTCAGCACACCGGTCTAAACCTATGCGCACAGGGGTCTGGGCCCATCGCCCTTAGCACACCTGCACGTTGCGTACGCGGCCGAAAGCAGACCTAGCCTAGTGGCGTTCCAGTCCAATCCGGCGCGCGCCACTCAGTCGCTGACGTCACGAAGGCTTCGGCTGATACCACGACGCCGGGATACCCATAACTACTCCCGCGTAGATGGTTAGTGCGTATAGACCAAATGGCCAGACTCAGATCAAATACCAAGATCTCGTTAAACGTGTTAAGTATCCGCGAACGCCGACCAGGGCCAGGCCCACCTCTCTCCTAGGTGGTCACAACCTACCCTGTCGCTTCGCCACAAAGATCCACACAGAGGGCCGTTGGGACAAAGGTCCTTTCAGCCCCCAATCCGTGAATCACTCGCGGGTGCTCCACAAGCCGACCCGACTTTAGTCAGCACATGTATCATGTATAAAGTATATAGTATATATCCGTGATCACCTCCCGAGTGATCACGGCCCGATAGTATAGCATGGCAGGCGGACAAGAATGTAGGGCCACTGATGATAAACTAGCATCCTATACTAAGCATTAGGATTGCAGGTAAGGGTATCAACAGTAGTGGCGAGGACAGGCTATGCATCAGAATAGGATTAACGGAAAGCAGTAACATGTTACACTACTCTAATGCAAGCAGTAGAGAGAAGAGTAGGCGATATCTGGTGATCAAAGGGGGGGGCTTGCCTGGTTGCTCTGGCAAGAGAGAGGGGTCGTCAACACCGTAGTCGTACTGGGTAGCAGCGGCGTCGGTCTCGGTCTCTAGCGAGAGAAGAGGGGAAGAAACAATAAATATATTGCAAACAAATGCATGACGATGCATGACATGACAAAGCGTGATGCTAGGTGTGCCCTAACGCGGTACGAGGTGGTACCTGGTGAAGGGGGAAAACATCCGGGAAAGTATTCCCGGTGTTTCGCGTTTTCGGACAGATGAACCGGAGGGGGAAAGTTGCGAGTTCGGTATGCTAGGGATGCGTGGCGGACGAACGGGTTGCGTATCCGGGTTCGTCTCGTCGTTCTGAGCAACTTTCATGTTGAAAATAATTTAATCCGAGTTACGGATTAAAAGATATGTTTTTCTAAAGATTTTATTAATTTCTAGAATTTAATTAATTATTTAAATTACTTCGAAATGGATTTATGACATCAGCATGATGTCATGCTAACGTCAGCAGTCAACGGGGGTTGACTGGTCAACCTGACCAGTGGGTCCCACTGGTCAGTGACACATTTTAATTAATCAATTTAATTAACCTAATTAGTATTAATTAGGGGGTGGGCCCCACTGTCATACTAATTAATTAGCTAATTAACTAACCAGGTTAATTAGATAACTAATGTTTAATTAGTTTAATTATTTGCTTAGTGTAATTAATCAAAATTAATTAAGTTAATTATTCCTGTAATTAATTAATTAATTAATTATATTTAATATTTTTATATTAATATTTTTATAAATCCTCTTTTTTTGGAAACGTTTTGTGGGGTGGCCCCCCAAGGTCAATGGCTCAGAGGGAGCCTTAACGGGCGGACGTAACGGGCGGTGGGGCGGGACGGACCCTCCAGGGCTCGCGCGCACACGCCCAAGGCGTGGCCGCGGCCAAGGCGCGCCGCCAGCGAGCAAGGCTCGGCGGGACAGGGCCTGCAGCGGCCGGAGACGGGAGGGGCCGCGGTGGCGCGGCAGAGGAGGCGGCGCCGAGAGAAGCGACGACCAGCAGGCGGGACACAGCAGCGAGGCAAGCGCGCGTCCAGGGGGGTCGCGGGCGCTGCGATGGGCGGCGGTGGCGGACAGCAAGGGCAGGGGCGGCGCGAGCGCCGGAGTAGCCAGGGCGCGGGCGTATGACCCGAGCGCGGCCGCCGGCGAGTGGAGGCCAGGCCAGGGGCGGGAGCTCGCGACGCGGGGAGCAGGGGAGCGGCGCACGGCGACGGGATGGTGCTAGCGCGTGAGTGAGGCCGCGCGGTGGGGAGCGGCAGGGGCCGGGGTGTGTGCGCGGTGAGAAGAGAGAGGAAGGAGGGGAGGTGGCGATGCGGCGCGGGCGCGCAGAGGCGGCCGCGGAGGCAGCGTGCGGGCGCGCGCGGGGAGGTGCCGCGATGCGGGCGGCGGGGACGGGGGGAGAGGGGGAAGCTCACGGGGAGTGGTAGGGACTAGGCACTGGGCTCGACGGAGTTCGGGGAGGTCCGACGAGGGAGATCCGGCGACGGGCGGGGGAATGGGGCGGCCCGGCGAGGTGGGCTTCGGGATCCACTAGGCCAGCTTGGCCCGCCAGCGGTCGGAGGGGCGTGCGCGAGGAGGCCCGAGGCGGTCGCTAGCGGCCATGGGGATCGGGACGAGGAGCTCCTCTCCCCTGTGTGTGCGCTGTGTGGTGGCGGCGGTGTGGGAGGACGAGGGAGGGAGAGGGGAGCCGAGTGGGGGGAAGTGGGGGTCGTGGGATGGGGTTAGGGTTAGCGGGGCGTGGCCTATAGGCCAGGCGGGCGTGCGGGGAGTGGGCCGGCCCGTTCGGACGGCGGAGGACCAACTGGGCCACTTAGCCCAGCGGGGGGGGGCTTTCTCTTTGTTTTTTTTGTTAGTTTAGTTTTTCTCTTTTGTATTTTCTTTTCTTTTATTTATTTACTTTTCTGTTTTAAATCATTTTAAATTATTTAGGCCCCTTTTTTATAAAAATGTGCTTACTACACCATATTTATCTATGTAATATTTAGTACAACCCGAACATTTTTATTTTAATGTTTGAAAACTCTTATTATTTACCAAACTTTGAATTTGAATTTTGGACCGGTTTTGATCTAACAATAGATTAGCAGCAGAATCCGTGGTGACGTGGCACCATTAGCGTGGGATCATTGTAGCTTAATTATCCGGGCGTCACAA